>NC_084963.1:12717158-13017158 GCF_949316205.1 Platichthys flesus | reverse complement strand
GTGCGAAAGTGAGCTAAGTTAGCGTTAGCCGATTCAGCTAGCTAACGCCGACTCGTAAACTCCAGCTACGGGTCAGCGAGCCGACAATTGAATATAACTCGATGACGATACTACACACTGCAATAAATGGATGTCGAATATTCGCTGTTTGTTTTGAATCTTACCTGTATTGTATTGCAAACCGGTGCTAGTAGTAAATCACCTGCTTCCACCGTTCACTCGCTCAGGCTAATGCTAGCTTTAGCCGACGAAAGCCACTCTCCCTGGACAGTGCTGCCTTCACGCCCAACAGAGCTGTCGTAAATATGAAACATAAATGCAAAGACAGCCCACGTTTTTTCACGGAGGTGCGACTTCGGCATGATCCCCACTGAAATCCACTTAAGTAACTAGTGAAAATAGAATAATGTCAAATGTTAAAGCAGCACATATTTAGCCTCAAATGAGCACACCTGAGCTTCGTTTCATTGTTACTAGAGTAAATACGTTGACTTTACCGAGTGTACGTAAAGGCAACATGCAAATATGGTCTGTCCCATTGACGCAGAACATTTAGCATATTTATACAAATGTCTCTTTTCCTTTTGTCTTTTCCTCATAAAATGACTGGAGTTGAACTTGATTTAAAGCAAAATACTTCTGTCATGATATAATCTGTCATTTTTTTATCTGTAGTTGTTCACATACAGATCAAAAACAACAAAGATCCCATCATTGCAGATTTTTTATTTTGATTTGGAATGTTTTCTTTGTTATGGCTGATCTGAAGATTGAAACTTCTTTGTGAACCGTCTTTTATTGTCAATTGGTAAATACCTCATCCACCAATGCAAAATTGGTTAAAACCTTAACCTCTCATTCATGTTTTTTAAGAATTAAAGTTAAACCTTGTGAATATGCCAGTGCCCTCAAATACCCAACGTGCTCTAAAGCCATGAAGAATGTGTTGTTATAAACAATCTTTATGGGCTTTGAGATGTATTTAATAAAAACATTTTTTGATAATTTTAAATGTGAACTAGAGAAAGATTCTGACAATTAGCTTAAAACTGGCAATATACCCTTGTATGAAATTACGTACTGGGCTCCATGTGTCCACAGCTATTTTGCTTTGTTTCTAGTAAACGTAGGTCTGAAAAGGCACACGAGTGCAATTTCATATCTTGTCAAACCTTTTCATTTAATTCCCATTGTCCTGGTGATAATCATCCTAGAGAGGATTTTCATTTTACTATTTGTTGCTACTCCTGTTTGAGCTGCCCCAGCTATTTGGGCCTGGCTCTGGTTTGCAGGCACACACAGAAGATTCTGGAGGTATGCAGTTCCAGCCTTCAAAACTGGAGGGCAGTATAATTATGAGAAATACTTGTTCTACTACCACTACCGCTAGTTGTAGTCTGCATCTACACATTATTCCCATTCTTTAAAAATCATTTGATCAATTTTTATGTAAAAATTATACAAATATGGTACCATAGATTATACCAGTACTAGAATATGGGTTCACACTCTTTGGGATTGTTTCATCTTGTTGTTTTTTGACATAAATAAACCCAAATGTGACCAATGTTTACCTAACGTAAATGTTTTTAGATAAGAGATAACCATTGCTTTAGTTTTATATGTGTTCGGGAGACTCTCTCTTCTGTTGCCATTAGTATTTGGTGTCCGGCCAAAAGAAACACTGACATCATGCAAGGTGCAGATGAATGGAAAGTGAAAACAAACAATAACCCACTTTGTGTCTATGGTTTTTATTTCCATGAATGTACACATTGCATAAAAAAAGCCACTTTCAAATAAACTTACAGACGGTACAAACGTAGGTGACTGGACAGTGTGAACACGTAGTGATGATAGTATTTCAGCTTTCAGACACTAAGCATTTAACATAAATTATATGCCTATGTGTGTCTGTGTCCCTAGTGATTCTCCAGTGTTGATCAAGCATGACTGTAAGTTCTCCACGCAACGCATCTCCAAGGCTTGTTTGTGTTTTAGCAGCAGCCTCTTCTATCTTTATGTTTGCTCTACGTGTGGTGTCTGTCATAGCTCATCAGATACTTTACTGTCACTTTTGTCCTCTGTCGGAACTCTAAATGCCACATAAGGACACGTCCTGGTATTCAGGCAGACAAGCTTCTTTAGCGTGGCAGAGTTCACTATGTCAAAGCCGACGCTGCCTCCGAAGGTGCTGGGCTTCCAGTAATTTGGAGAACATAAGGGGTTTCCCAGAAGCCCCTTGAGGGAGAAGGGGGCACCCATCTCCACCATGCTCTCTCCAAATATGGCGTTCTGTCGTGTTCTCTCCAACATCAAGCCAGGATAAAATTCAAGAGCATCGATGTCCCCGTAGTATTCTTCAAGCAGACTGGCTATCTCTTCGTTATCTGCAAAGGTAATCACAAGTAGAGAACAGTTAATTCTTGCATATACATAAGTGAAGGTATTTATTTATAGATTGTTTTGTCTCACTAGTATGGCCTAGCATTGATCCGCCAGGTTGACCTTGTTTAGTTTTTTTCTGAAGAACTTGAACAACTATCGGACAGATGGTAAATATATTGGAATCATGAAACATACATTGATGTCCCCCTCTCTGGATTAATCACAGCAATGTGATGGAAATTCATCTTGAGGTTTGAAATATTGATATTCTCTGACTGGAGTTGCTTTTGATTCTTTATAATAATTAGCTCTGCAGGGTTTACACAATAAGCACGGGTGCTCAAAATGGAACAACTGGCTGCAAGTTAAAAAAAGTAAGGACTTATACAAAGGGGTGTTTCATAAGACAATATGAAAAAAAGACATGAAATCCTCCTCTGTTTCTATCTGCTGTGTCCGTCCGCTGTAGCAAACTCCCTGTTTGCCAAGGTCACAGCGGTGAGACACCTAGTCAGGGGATTTCCACACCCTTAGACACTGGTCAGTGGAATTTTCCTCCACAGCAACTTCCATGACCCCTACATTTTCCTTGTTTATGTACCATAGAAACTCTCAATAGCCTTAGCTGAACTGAATGTTAAAGTAAAAACATTGTGAACGTGGTTTACATACGATTGCTAGAGACTATAATAGCATTGTCAATGTGGACTATATATAAAGATGGACGACCTGTCTCCACTGCCTCGCATTGTAGAAAAAATGAAGCCAAAATATCATGAATAGACTGCTACCATCTTGCACTTTTGATGTCACTTAAGCCAGAGACTGCGCAGTAGTAACTGTGGTGCCAGCACAAAACCAAACACCAGTGGGATTAGAACTTTCAAAAATGACAGAAACTGTCATTAATGAAAAGTAATTTTATATGTTAGATATTTTGACTTTGTAGTTTGGTCCATGTCTAACCTGCAAACAAGGACATGATTAAAGTCAACATACAACATAAAATACATCGCAATTATCCACGGGCATACCGTGCAGTGTATGTGAAGCAATGCAGAATACATCAATAACTGAGGACCGGGTTAAAAATGGCTTCAGTGGTTTCCCCTCACAAAATAGCGGTCCTAGGAACATACAATTACAATAAGTAATATTCTTAAGAACATAGCAAGAACTTGACTTGATGCCACGTATTTCAAGAAAGTACTTGTTCAGCTGTTCTCATGGACTCTCTGAAGTCGTACATCTCAGGCTCTTGGCTCTGTGTGGTTTGGACACAGAACAGTTTTCTCTCACCATTGAATTGTCTGAACGACGTGTACGGTTTCAGGTTGAAACGCTTCCTGTACTCGTTGAAGGACTGAATGCGGAGTAGGCGGGACTCCTTTATGGCTCCCACTGCCACTCGGGTCACCACAGCATTGATGTTATGGCCGCCGCCGATCTGTGGGATAAAAGGACATCATACAAAATACAATATGAACGGAGGTTTCAATCTCTGGCAGAAGGTATCTTGGACGAACAAAACGTTGTGGATGAAATGTGCATTACAAGAAACATTAAACACTCACAAATCACTGAAAGACGTTTGTACAGAATCTTTATGTACAAAATAATGCTCTTCCATCACAAACAAACTGAACCATCATGATGTTTTTGAATCTAAAAAATGTTTAATCCAAATGATGGTTAAATAATTTTAAGATATTCACTGTTTTTTACTACAATGCAGCTTGTGTTGATGTTTATTGATCTGTCTGGAGACCGAGTTAAAAAGGTGTATGAGCTCCTGTAGGCTTGCAAATGAATTAATCTGCGTGAAGACTATAATTATTAAATATGAATTCTTTCCACCCTATATATACATTTCAGTATACAGCTCAAAGAAAAGAAAAATAAATCATTATATTCTGTTTCTCAGAGTTCAGTCCAACATCAGCATTAACACAGTGTGACAATTTCCACCAACCTCAGTTAAACACACAGACATAGTAATTTGCAATCATGCCAAATCCATATAGGAAACAGGAAGAGTAAGCATGAGTGTCAAAAAAACGTGTGACGCAATAATGCATATTAAATGAGTTAAACACTTAGTCATAGCATTATACAGTATTTATTTTTGTTTGTAAGTTTAAATGGTTTTGGTTGGTTACCTGTCCGGCAACCTGCCGAGAGAAAGAATCCACCAGCTTCTCGATGCCGTAGTGTGTGAGGACAGACGTGTTGAAGAGGAACTGTGGGTACAACAGCTCGTCTCCATTAATAAAGAAGCTGTCGGGCATCAAGGGGTGCCAGTGGTAGAGCTGGCTGAACTCCAGAGCAATGCGGTTGCTGTACTGAAACTGGGAGCTAAACAGCATGGTGGGGTCGAACTTCAGCTTCAGCAGGTATCCACTGAGGTGCTGCACGTACTCCTCTATCACGATTTTGATGGTCTCACCTGAGAGAGACAAAAAGGGAGGGGGCAAAGGGATGAGGAAAGCTCACCAGCCTGATACTGGGTCACAACTGGACTGGTTCAAACTGCAACAAAGTTTGGGTTTGGGACATCCATGCGTGGGCTTATGTGGAGATGTGCTGACATACACTGCTATTGAAGAAATCAAGTGAACATGCACAAAGCAAACAAGATAAAAACTTAAAAACTTCAACAATACATTGTTAGAATAGCTTGAAATTTTGGGGAATAAACATTTTGCTAGCCGAGATTCAGATGAAATGAAAAAAAAGTATGTCAGCTTTTTTATCATAACGGCTAACAAAAGGGAAATAGGCACCATCGCCTGGCTTCTCAAAGGCTCATGCATGAACACGTTACATTACACTGTACAGAGCCAACAATAAGTGGGTTTTATGAGTAGTTATCTCTTGGCTGAGTGCAGAGACTTCATGGAGTCTTGGCATCGCAATGAGCAATCAACCATAGCCCTGAGAATGACTGCGCCTTTACCAAATATAAAAACTATGATCATTATTATTATTATTACTGTTACTGTTATTACCCGGAATGTCAAACTATTCCTTTAAGATAATGTCCAGCTCACCAATGATGATGAGACGTGAGGTCTGGAACAGCTGCTCGTCGTCCCAGGTGGGATGTTCCGCCTTCAGGATTTCACAGACTCGGTTATGTTCTCTCAGCCACAGTGTGGCGTACATTCCCAAACCAGGGAGGAGTCCAAAGACTTCCTGACCAATAGCTATCTGATGCTTAGGGGGGACCCCGGGGGGGTAGCTCATCTTCACTGGTGCATCAGCTACAGTAGGAGGGTATAGCTCGCCGTCAATTAACTAATGGGGGAAAATAGTAATGTTAATGAACTATACAAAACACCTCATTGCGAAATATTTTTTCCCCTTCATCTGAGATAATATTCCTAGAACATGACATTTGAAAAGTCAACATATTTACATCAATCATATTTGGCAGGTGCTGCATGCTGCATTTAATTGTAAGCAACAGGTTGCTTGTTATTAACTAAACTTAAACCAAGCATAATATATCTTCAACTGAAGGGAGAATTTTCTGCTCAACGTATTAAAATTAAAGTCTTTGGATGTGTTTTCTCTTTCACCTGATACTTGAGCTTTCCATCCTTATGAAGCCTGAGCTTCAGCTGACGTTTCAGATTGTCTCCGTAAATGTGCCCTGCATCCACCTGGACCATATGACAAAAAAAAGAACAAAATTAATTAAAAACAATTGGTTTCATTAAAAATGGACATTAAATGCATAAATACAAATGTACAAAACATAGGTGTAAAACATGGGGGGCAAATTATGTGAGGCTTTTTCTACTTTCGCTTAAACTGTCATGAAATCCCAATGAATTATTAACATTGTTCAAAAACTGTCAATAAACTGTCAATAACTGCTTCCCCTCTGGCATTGGCGACACTAACCCTAACCCCCATTTAGAAAAAAACATTTCCATAATTCTCACATAAGCAACCATAACCCCTTATTGGACCATGTGCACATTTTTGTCTGTAAGAGAAAATATAAATCAACAATGCATGGATGGATTTTCACTTAATGTGGTATTTATATTACAGGAGACGGTAGCGCCAGATAATTAACTTTTGGAGCTGATTTAAGTGTAAGGTCAAGGTTAACATAACTGTAAAACATTATAAATATGAAGCCACCACCAGCAGCAGATAATGTGGCTTTGCACAAGCTCGACAACTGAAAACAGAGGAGCTATCCTATCACAAAATCTTCCTACTAGCACCTATAAAGTAAAAAAATTATCATGTTACAGCTTATTTGTTAAATCAGATAAAACAAACTGATTAAGCTGGTTCTTACCGTAACACATTTTATATAAAATGTTACTTTATGGACTTTAGAGGATCCCAGAGGTGGTTTTTTAATGTTTGGATTGAGCCAGACATCTGTTTCCAGTTGTAAGACACACCCATTTAACTTTAAACTAGAGAGCAAAGGACTTGTACTTCCTTTTAAGAAGATTGCTTCAAACCTTTCACATTTGTATCTCTCAAGAAGTGTTTGTCTTGTTGTGTTAGCAGATTTGTGTTCCGATGTGGTCAGTGCAATTTAAGTGCGCTCCAAGAATCAATTCTCAGCCCACTGATGTTTACAACTACATGCTTCCCCTCAGTCAGAAGATAAAAACACAACTTTGTTATTTTATGTTTTTATCTAATCATAACAGTATCATGTCCTTTTGTTTTATTATTTAATTTCTTTTGACCACCATCTCCCCATTAAGATGAGTGTTAATCAAGTAAATTGTGTTATTGTTTAGCAGGATAGAAGCTGTAACCGCACTAACCCCATGCGAGAGAGCCTTAGTGAAGCCCAGGCCCATGCGATTGTAGGTCTTAAAGAACTGGTGGGTGAAGTGCTGTGCGAAGAAAGCGAACATGAGGTTGGAGCCCTGGGGGTCGGGTCTGAACGTCCTTCTCTTCAGCAGCTTCTCCACCAGCAGCTCAGGGTCAGGCAGCAAAGCCTTGCCTGAGGGGTGACGGCACAACGTCACACACAGCACACGGCACAGAGACATCACACCTCTAGTCATAACACCGAGAAAGTCTGTTTGTGAAAACAATGCTGACAAAGTGAACACATCCCGCTGCACTTCTGAACCATTCAAGGTCAATAATCTGCATGCATTGTAATCATGACGTTTCACCCTGTTTTTATATCATATCAATGCATTAAAATAAAACTTATCAAGAAAGATGAACGCTTGAAGAAACGTCAGTGCGATAAGAACTAACTAAAATGGCAGATACTTGGAGAAAATAATAGCAGGCAGCCACCAGATAGTGATACATTTTACGGAACAGTCACTTCGTTCATCTTTATATTCAGTCTATGGTCATGATACAAGCATATTTGTAAGTGACGTGCATAAATGCCTGAAGTTCATGCGAAAATAAATCCATTTAAATTAATTATTGTTGAGTATCTGACCTTTGACCCCCATAGGTGTAGGACAATCCTCTGGTACCGGGGGCAGCAGCCGAGTGTAGTAGCTCACGTTATAGTAGGATTCCCAGCTGAGGTAGCCGTACTTTGAGTTGAAGGTTGGAGGGCTGGGTATTAAGTTGGCCCTGACTGTTCATACAAAAAAAGAAAATCAGCTCATCAGATGAATTTGAATTTGTGAGATCCCTGAATTACTTTCTTTCAGTGACTCCCAACCTGTGAGGACCAGCCGCATGAGGACCTCCCGCAGGAAGGTGTGATTGATGATGTCCCAGAGCCAATGGAAATGGGTGAGAATATAATGCATCACATCTGGGCTGGGCTTGATGAACAGACGCACCCTGGTCCAAAACTCGGCTGCAGGGAAAGGACACGGGAAAAAACATTCTTTGCAATATAAGAAATCAGGAGCATCTGGGAGTTTATACTGGACATTGGCATAGTCAGGCCATTTTGACATGAAATAGTAGGTTAACATGTGTGTTATCCCATTCATTATGATTCTGCCCCATTTAGATAGAGCCTTAAGGAAAGAAATGGATGCTGTGAAAAGGATCTATTAATGGACCAGGCATCAGGCATGTATATGGGACTAATATTTATGACTGCGAGTAATTTGGTGAGGATCCAAATATAAAAAAAATCTAGTGAATTTAATTAAGATTCTTGTTGGGTCTTGGCGGAGGTATGCACTCTACTGCTTGGTATATAATACCATAATAAAAATAATTTGCTGACTCATTTCGTTTTCCAAGCAACAAATATCTCAATTTGACCACAATAAAGTAAACAACATAAAACTATCACTAGAAGAGATTAAATATCAATCCATCACCATCCACTTATACTCCATTCCCATTTCCCTTATATTGTTTGACGTTGCTTCGCTCTCCCTCTATCTTTCACAATCAAAGCGATGGTTTATTGTCCTTATGCCCAGTGAATGTGACGCAACTGAATAACTTTCAGCCAGACACGTCACATGTGATAAATGTCTGCTGTGTATGAGCAGTCCTTGTTGAGGAGTACTGGAGCGGCAGGATTAGCACCAGCAGCCCTCCTCCAGCTGCTCTCTTTCTGACCGTGGCTCCTGTTTTTTCTCCAATTTTTACTCCAAATATTTGGGTCTAGACAAGAAGCCCTGACTCTGGTGAGCCAGGCTCTGTTGCACTATTTCCTGTTTTAACAACAACAAAAATGAAAGCCCTTTCAACGGCCGACAACCCTTCCAGCTCGCACACAAAGGAATGAGAGGATATTTCAAATTCCCCCAAAAGCTGCTCTCACTCACGGACGGTGCAGTTTTCTCCTTGGAAGCCGGTGCGGGTGCAGTCACACTCGTACTTGTCCTCAGCATACCTGACACACACACCCCAGTGCTGGCAGGGGAAATAGCAGCACGGGTTCACTGCGAAAAAACAAGGAGGGGAAGACACTGTGAGAGAAAGTGGTAAAAGAGATCATACATTATGCTGACTATCATAAAATATAACTGTGGCTTGGACAGTAGTTTAACCGCCCACATTACCATCTCTCTGGGATTGGATCACCACTTCTTCTCGGATAAATCCTTTAGGACTTTCTTTTATCTAAAACAACATCTGCCTGTGAGGTTATTCCATTTGTATTCCCCTGGTGCAATTCTTCCTCTCTTAGTTTTCCAGGAATTTTGTGGGAAATACTGTCAGAACTTATTAAAAAAAATTCTAATTAAAAAGGACTTTAAAATATCATGGTACCTGAGAGGAATTTTGTGGGATGTTCGGTTGAGTTGAGTATATTGCCACATATTACCAAACGATTTCTCTAAGCGGTCCCGGAGAGAGTTACGATGTTTGTATCAGACATTCCTTTATCCTTAGATTACCAGCTCAGGGAGTAGGTTCCCTGATAACTGTTTGTAGAAAAAATGAGCAATGAGAAGCTTTGCAGCAGTGAATTCATAAACACTCCACTAGATGGTAAAACATGTCCGTACACAGCCCCCAGGCCTTTCTGTCTACCAGCAGCACACTCGAGAATACCACACTGATACTATCTGATATCACCGGGTCAGATGAAGTTACCGCAGTTATCGCTTCAGATTCTGATTGGGGGATTAATCACCGTCTGTGAGTCGACAGTTGATGGGAAAAGCCTGGAAGGTCAATCCTCCAGTGATGGGCCTTTACTGGAAAAATGACACAATCTCACCGTGAGAAACCAGAGGACCTGGAGCTCGTAAAAGCAGAAATCAGATGCAAAAATATTTAAAAAAAAAGAAGAAGTGAGCAGGTTTTTGTTCACGAGTGTGTGCGATCTCTTAGCCTGAGGGCAGAACAGTATGTAGCTGGGAGGTGTGACACGGGCAGGGGGTGGGGGGGGGGGGGGGGGGGGGGTGTGACTGCACAGGTCAGGCTGGATGTCTCCACAGGTCGGGCAGGAAAAGTCGGTTCAGGGTCTCCATTACAAGAAACACGTGTAAAATCAAGGGCAAATCTAGTGGGGCATATTGAAATCTTGTCTTTAATGCAGTGAAGAGATACATTTCTGTCGCGCCTCCTCAAGAGACAAGAAGGCCTGAGACAAGCTAATATGAATTAACAAATACAAAATTAGGCCCTAAAATATATTTTTCAGTTTTATGACCTGTTTTAGAAGATATAAAGGATGTTAAACATGATTTCATATACATTATCTTTTCTGCAGTGTCTCGTCAAGATGCAAGACGACGTGAAATAAGCTAATATTCACTGAAAACTACAAAATGAGGCTCTTCAGTGATGTTTTTTATTATCATGATCAGTTTTAGAAGATAAATATTGTGTTAAATATGACATCATTTAAATAATCACTTCAGTAGTATCTCCCCCTTGCTGATGAATTCAAGTCATTGTTACCAGGCCTGTCAGGACCTGTCTGTGATTACAGGAATGTCTAATAGCTTGGTGGGCAGCTTAAATCAAGTGTCCTCAGAGGAAGACCTGAGTAAACCTCAGGTATAATGAAAACCCGGGCGTGCACGCACACTGATTCGTGCACGCGTTTCCCTTCAGCAGACCTCTGGCAGCTGTAAGAGCCATTAAATTACCAGACGTTATCACAACGCAAGTACAACGGTGGTGGGTCCAGCCTGCTGGCCTGCTGGCCTCACACCTACCTGTGCTGGAGGTAACCTCCTCTCCCAGGCATGCAGGCTCCCGCAGCAGCAGCAGCAGGGCACAAACTGATCCTAGGACAGAGGCTTCAGAGGGGAAAGTTTGGAGTCAGTTCAAGTGTTTCAGGGGAGCAGAGAGGTACACACACACACACACACACACACACACACACACACGCGCACACGCACTTGTATGTATAGAGCAAAGCAGCAGCCACCAGGCCTCTACTCACATCTCATTACAGCAGCCGCAGTTCAGGAGAATCTCATTCCCAACTCCTAAAAACTGGAGATAAAGTGGGATAATCCGGAGAAGAGAGATGCAGAGGGTCCACAGCTGTAGAGGAGGAGATCCAGATTCTTTCAGATGGTCACTGTGAGAGAAACAGACCCAACAGGGGAAAAGTCTGCTGCCTCTGGGTGCTGCAGCTCCGTCGCACTGCGCCTTCACCTGCCCTCACACACAGACACACACACTCACACACCCTCAGTGAAGAGAAAGTGGGAAGGTGACTTCACCCAACTCTCCGGCTCTGTGTCGCCCCCTATTGGTGTAAAGGCATTACTGCTGTTTGTGCAGTGCTGATTTCCCTGCCTTTATAGTTGGATGTTAAATCAGAGTCGGACTGCAACCGCATGATCTAATGTTTTAGTCTATCTATCTATCTATCTATCTATCTATCTATCTATCTATCTATCTATCTATCTATCTATCTATCTATCTATCTATCTATCTATCTGTCTGTGAATGCAGCCCTCAATGGGTTAATGATTTTGGTCACCATTGACCCTTGTTACGTCATTTAAGTGTTCCCTTAATATGTTGGAGCAGTGTATTATTGCGCCTCACTGAATTCCATTACACTGCTTCAGGTTCTGGGACCTGGGTCACTGCCACAATTACCAAACAGAACTGCTGAAGTCCATCCAATATTTGTGGAGATATTCCGATCATCCCCAGAATCTCATTGCTATCATGGGAAAAAAGCACTTCCTTCTTTTGAACAGATCATCACATTCAAACTGTGAGAACCGTAGTGGAGCTTCCTGCTTGTTTCTTTGGCCAGTGTGATGTTTGTTTGAGCGGTATCACTCCACAAGAGACACTCACCTCACAGAGAAGGAAAACACAACCAGGGCCAGAGTGGAGCAGCTCTGCTAGGGCTGTGTGGATGTAACAGATATCAACTCCAACGCTGGACTTTAAAAAGCCAGTGAAAGTTACATTACACTGTGTAAACTTTAATATTGTAAAAGTTGTATACTTTTGATCAAATATAACAAATATCCTTTGACATATGTACACAGGAATCTGTGGAGATTAATTATTTGTTTTTTTTACATGTTTTTTTTGTGCATGTGTGCATTTGTAAAACAGTTTTACATGTGCACAAATCGCTTGGTATTTGAATGTGGATTTCAACATGCATTTGTGAGTACCCAAAGTTACACATAAATTGTGTAATTACTGTAAATCTAAATTTTTTTACTTTCATTTAAAACACATCTGTGCCGATTTTTTATCTATTTTCTCTCCATACATTTTAAGTTTTGCTCAACAAATCACAATTTTCTCTCCAATATTTGTACATTTCTATCACTATAACAAGTTTATTCAATTTTTATTTAGTTATGTTGGTCACAACAGGAAACAAGGTCAAAGATATCTGATTCTTTTTCATAATTTTCCCTTTGTGATTATTTTAAGGCATCAGAAGCCAAGGTTGGAAGCTCCTGGGTTATTCTCTAATAATAGGTTTTTAAAGCATATTAAATCATCCAGTATCTAAAATCCAAAAATATAAAAAATAACTTTTAAGTAAGGCTGTCAAATATAAGTAGTAAAGTAGTAAATACAATGGTTTTCTCTGAAATGTGAATCAAAAAAAGCATTGAATGACACAGACACACACACACAATACTTTATCGGTCTTCTTGATCTCCTTAGTTTCTCATGGGAATGAGCAGGCTGTGTGGCCTAAGGTGTAGAGCAGTTGTTCTCCAACCAGGATGTTAAGGGGTTCGTTACCAACTCTTCCACATCTGCATGCCAAAGTGTCAGTGGGAAGATGCTGAACCCCTTAATTTAGCAGGACTTTAACCACCTATTCATTGCACAATACCTTAAAGTATGTAAAATTAAATAAAACAAATTAATAAAATTAAATTTGCCTGAATAATAATAGTCCTTACAATTTCAATAGGGCCTCACTGCCTGTCAGTGTTTGGGCCCTAAAAATGAGTAACCCTATGTGAAGGTGTGCACTAAACTGGAATCAAATATATATCTTAAAAAGCCAAAGCCACACTGTCTATGGCAACCTCCAACACTGTAGAAAATAAACTCCACAGAGAGTGTTGGCAGCGTAGGGGGAGAACCCTGCAGCACAACCAAGAGGAATGTTTTCTGTGACTGGAGCCGCGCTCCTCCACCGAAGTGTGAGGCTGCAAATCATGCCTGACTCAACCAGATCCTCCAACAGATGAGTTTCACTGGAGGATACTATGGAATATATGACAGGAGAAAACTTACTGGAAAACATGTTGAATTCCCAAAAACGGATTTAATAACTTAGCCGGAAATCGGTGATGGGTAATTCGATACAACTCCAACACCCAAACTTTTTCCACATGCTTCTCTGCTGCTTTTCTTCACTGTGACCGACTCCTCTGACATTTTCCAGCTGCAACCATAACATTTTAAGGTTTGAGTCATTTGTAAACAGACCTCCCTCCACTCATCATCTAAGAAAGCTCAGTATTGTTTGGCCCCTGATAAATATTTAGACTTGTTTTGTTGTTGAGGATGTTTGGAAGCTGTGCGCTGCCATTAAAGTTTCAGATTCAATATATCACAGCTGCACTTCTAAGTGAGATGGAACATAGCCCTGTAGGATTGTCTGTATTACATGTTACAAGTTGGGGCTAATGAATCCAACTCAAATCCAGTGAATACACGTGACTGTGTCGTGGATGCACGTGTCTCAATGAGTTGTTAAAACTATCTACAGACTGTGAAAGAGATAAGTTGCAGACTGTTGCAACATGTGTTCAGAATTCTACTCTAATTTTGATTTTAAAAAAGGTTATATTACAAATATTTCTCCACTAACATGGGAGATGATAAAAGTAAGTCATTGCGTAATATGCAGAACAAAAGATATGAGACAGTCAATTACCTTTGGTCATTAAGTGCACTTAAAATGGTTGTGTGAAATGCATTGTGTGGCATCTGAGATTAGGTCTCATTACAGCATGACATTTTCTATGCGCCTTTAAGAAATATAAAACATCAATATTCAACACATGTGATTAAAGAGGGTTCGGTAAGGACATTCTTTAGATTTGCTCTTGATGAGGTTTTTTATAATACATTTTAAACTAATGTAAGTTGAATCTTAAATGATCCATTAAAAGGTTGTTTCACAAAACTACTAAAAAAAGCTAAGTGTTTACTTCCAATAAGCAAAACATTTGATTTGTTAAATTGACTTAAACATGTCCAGTATTAATACAAAAAGGGCCCATGTTTCGGTAAACACTTTATTTCAGTCTTTTGTGTTTTTCTAACATCGAATACTTACATTTGAGATTTGCACAAATGAAGAAAGTGAGTTCAATCTCCACCATGTATACATTTAATTGACACTAAACATGGCCTCGGTCTGTGGCCTTAATCACTGGATAAGACAGTGAGGGTGAAAGATCAAGAGACAAGGACAAAACTGTTGTTGTACATCACATTTATTTAACCGAAAATGTGTCTTTTAGGATGAGCTGGAGGCGGCCACTGCAGCACGTCTGGGTTTGGGGACGGTGCCTTCCCTGAAACCATTCCTGGAAAATAAAGAATGAGATCAATTTAAAAGAATGAATAATTGTACATGGTTTGATACATAAGTAGAAGTAGTCAGACTCTGGTGAAAAGTCAGAGTCACAGTAGTTTTATATTTCACAATAATGCTTGACAATTTACTCAGGTTTTAGTCACGTTTATAAACAAATTAACTTGATGATTCCAGTCTCCTGTTTACAGACTGGTGTACCATCTGAACGTGTAAACAACTTGTGTTACCTCACCTGTTGTGATCTGATGATTAATACTGAATATTTATTTCTCCCAGTTTTGTTTGGACAGAAGGCTAAACATCAAGTCAAGACTGGCATTTTGGCACAAAGTAGTGTGTGTGTGTGTGTGTGGGGGGGGGGGGGTATTCTGGTGGCAATTGCTTAAACAGAAGATGTAATTTCAATTGAGATGCTATCTAAACCATGAGTTGGCATTTTGACTTGTCAAAGCAGGATAAGAGGTTCAATGATTACATCTTGGAAACTGGCAGAGGTAGATGAAACCACAGCAGTGAGAGAACATGTCCAAACATCTGCCCTGAAAGATCTGTACTTTTATGTTAAATAACATTCATCACCTGGCTTCATCTTTGATCGACAGATTTCAAGTCTTTAATAAAACCAACTTCGTTGCACAAAGTTTGTTTATCAATATTCACTGAGCCGAAGGTAAGTAAGCTCTGATGGTGAAAACTACTGTACGACTGCCTAAAAGATAAGTTATACGTACTATAATTAAACAGGAAGTCTATCAAATCCCTACTTCAGAAAAAGAACTGGAATATGAACAGAGTTTTAACTTAGATGACATAAAGTTAAGACATTTGGTTGGCAGTTTGTCACTTTGTGTGGATGAAGAGTTGGAGCTGATTTACTGTAATGAAGCCAAACTTTGTGACTGGACAGGCACCAAAGGAACAAAAGCTTGTCTATATTCTCACTACACACACAAAACAATGTTTCCTGCCAAACTGAATAAGTTGCTTTAAAAACTGCACAATCAAGCAACAGCAGTTTCCAGTTCTATGTCACTGATTGAGTCTTGGAATGAAGCTTACCTCAGAGAAAATACTGATATCATTAGATTTCATTTGTTCAGACATTTTTTTCAACCATCATTGGTAAGCAACATTGACAAATCTCCAGAGTTCTCATAATGTTACCTCAACAAAAGCCACGATGGGGATAATGTGCTTATAAAATCTAGCATTTCTTTGATTAAAATGTCTATGGAAAAAAAAGTGGTTTTAAGTCAACTTGCTTGTCTTTCCATCACGGAATAGGTCAATACAAATTAAATCAAATCCGGTGATTGTAAATCAAGATGCCAGTTAAAAATGAATTACCAAGAAAGTGTTATACAACCTAATTATAAGTATGAGCATCATGATACATTTAATAATTTGTATCGAGTCAACTTTCAGACATGGAGTCCAATAACAGACAGAGAGCAAACTTGCTTTCATAGCAGAGTTAGCACCTAAGTGGCAGCACATCTAAATCTGCATCTTCAAGTGGATCGTACCTGAACCTGCGGTACACAACCTTCATGTGTCTCAGACGGCCGGTACCAGTGGTGTTCCTCCTCTTGGCCTTGGCGCTCCAGTTGTCTGCAAAACAAATATTTCAATGCATCAAATTAGCCTGGACATTCACGCCAATGTAGAGGTGAATAATGCACTGATATACAGACAGTGGACAAACAAAGTCCATTTCTGTCAACAGTACATAAAGTACCTAAGAGAAAAAATCCTCTTTAGAGGATAAAAACATAGCTACACTAAACAAGCACTCAGGCGATTCTCCTGCATGTTCTTTCCAAGTCATTCATTCATAAAGCCACACTTACACTTTCTCTTGCGCTTCTCGGGGTAGCCACACTTGCCGCAGCTGGACTTCTGCAGGTGATAGGCCTTGGCGCCGCAGCGACGGCACAGGGTGTGCGTCTTGTTGCGGCGCTTACCGAACGAAGATGTCCCCTTCGTCTGAATAAGAAAGAGACGCCACAGGTCAACGACAACTCAACAGACTTGAGCACAGGTTCAGAGCTCCGGCAGTCTTGTCTCAGTTACAACGTGTGAATCACAGAAAATCATTTGTTCAGACATTTGTGTTTGAGAACATCACTGACAAGACAGAGGATCAGCGACAACCACTTGATGCATGTAGGGGATGTCATACGCATGTGACAGTAAATAATGTTTCACACAGAAAATCTATCAAATACAGTTCAGTGTTGTGTAGATAATCACTGAAAAACAATACACAACTGCTTCTGGAGCTATTTTAATGTATGTGGATGTTAAATGAACAAAGTAGAGCAGGTAGAGCTCTTCACCTGGTTACACACTGTATAATAGTTGTTGCTGCTATGGATTTGTTTATCATACGTCACTGGTCATTATATTTGAACTTTATCAGTTTGTTTAAGCCTGTTTTGCTAAAACAATGTTTAAAATGCTATCAATGAAAGGTGTTGACTTGTACAATCACAGTGAATTACTTTATAATGTATGACCGATAGAAACACAGGCTTCAAAACATATTCAAACGACTTTACAGGTCTATTTACTTTGTACAGATTCACCTAAATGAAGCACATTATGAAACTAGCTGGTTGTGCTAACCACTATGGAGGAGCTAGCTTGTTAGACGTCTCACTGCCTGCTTAAAACTTCAGGATAAATAATAGGTGTAGTTTTGACTGTTGGCAAATACAACCAAAAGCATTTAGGGTAATTTAAACGTTAGCCGCTCGTGTCCCGGGTGAATCAAACTGAATTTGTAAAGCGAGCCTCGATGCTAACGAGAGCCTGTAGATGCTAGACGGAAGCGACACGAACAGCGTTATTTTCTTAATAAAATGGAGCTTCGTCTCAAAAATAGATCATCCGAACAGAGACGGTGTTTATCCAGTACAGAAACATCCTGAGTCGGTGTCATCTTAACGACCCATTGGGCTGATGTTTGCAGATTTCTGTGTGACAGCGTTGCTTCTCACCATTTTCGTCCGAGGGCTGGGGGAAAAGAGACCGGAAGAGGAGCAGGCACCGCATGAAATCAAATCCGTGCTGTTTCCGGTGTAACACTCAAATGCGCCCCCATACTGTTTTGCATAGGAAAACGATTATTAACTTAATTTCCCAACGCACCGACTTTAAAAGTTCCCACTCAAAGCATTATATCCATTAATATTTAAATAACGTAAAAAATTAAATGTTATATATTCTAAAACACAAGACATTATATGAAAATATAAAAATGTAATTCTGGTGTGTAATTTTAATGTGAACTGACCATGAGCATATTTAGAAGGCTTGGTGTCACAGCAAAAATATAGTTGATAATCAGCTAGAGACATATCCTGTATTGAAATGGCCCTTGTTTCAACATTTAGAGTTTTGCTGTTGATACTGTGTTTGTATCAGGAAACTACGTTTGTGCCTTTTGGGGCAAACATAGAGCACAGAGAGGAGGGAGATAATTTATAACTTCACATAAACTCTCAATTCATGGTTAATCTATGCAGGGTTAATGTATTCGTGGTTAATGTATTCATGGTTGATCCATGGCTGGATTAACCATGATGACAGAAAGTAACACTGCGGATATAAAACACAAAGGGGCTGTGTTCGCAGGCCTGGTCTCACCCTTTGAGGATGAAGAGCTCAACAACTCTGTTGAGAGTAGTCAGAGAAGTTTGTTGCAAGACATTTTTTTGGTGCAAATAATCTGCATACATCCAACTGGGAGGTGCCCCAGGAAAGACCCCAAACATGCTGGCGAGCTTCATGTCCCATCTGGTCTGGGAGTGAGTCAGGTCCTCAGGGTTGCGGCCCGAGAGAAAGATGTCTGGGCTACTGTTCTCACCTTGCAGGCCAAATTAGAAAAAATAGGTCGTTATGGAGAATAGATTTTTGCAGGAATTTAACTATCAGTGTTTCTGTCTGACTTGCTTCAGTTTTAAAATAACTATGTGTGTCCCTTCTAAAATATTTGTCAACCGAAGAATAGATTAACAGATTTACATAGAGGCCCCCAGTAGGTTGGGCTAGATAAATGTTTCAAGACAGTAATGTCAAATTATTATGGGTGGGTCAATAAAGAAAAGACAAAAAAGAGCTGTCATTAAAAGTTACATTAATGAGACGACCCACAGAGCAACATCAGTAAATACCTGAATAATCTAAAGACTACCCATGGCATAAAACAAACTATCAAAGTGGACAACGAAACTGAAACAGTTTTCTGCAGCACTTAAAGACCCACTGGTTCCTGTCAGTGGATCAGCTCTGGCAAGGTAATATACACAGGTCTCGAAGAGCATAACACAACAGCAAATCACAAAACATAATCAGAGAACACAGCAGCAAATAACAAATCACAGCACACACAAAACAAAAAAGAAAACACAACAGCAAATCACAGAACACATTGGCAAATCAAAAAATACAGCGGCATTAACTTACAAAAAGGCTAGGTGACTGTTAATGACGAGGCTTATCGCTGATTAAACTGTGGAATGATGTGTTGTACTCGCAGTAGTGTTTTGTGTCTTTTGATTTGCTGTTGTATTTTCTTGTATGCAGATGTTTAGATTTGCCTTTGTGTTTTGCCAGTGTGGTTTCTTATTTTTTGTTGGGATTTTTGATTTCCTGTTGCGTATTTTTCGATTTGCTGTTGTGTATTTTTTTTGATTTGCCACACTGCTGAAAACTGTTAAATAGTGCAAAAAATGCAAAAACAAATAATGGGACACAAAAATTGCTTATCGGAGGATTTTTATAACCTACGTTTACACCCTGTAATCTCATCGTGACAGTCTTTTTTTTTCTGCCCTCATTGAAATCTCAGATTAGGGGATGTAGTGATTGTGCAGGTGAAGGAGAGCGTGACCTTGTCCTCTCTGGCTGTATTATAACGGAGCATCTGACTGAGTGCGCGTCCCCGTTTGCCAGGCGGAGAAAAGGCGCATCCTCCTCCATTTACATTTCAGTCACGCAGCTTTGCTCACATTGGAGATGGAGCATGCGGGATCCGTGAGTCTTCTCTCTCTCTCGCAGCTCGCATCCGCTATTTAGAGACAGAGAAAGGAAAACAACCTGGATGCATCTTCTATATCTGATTAAGTAATTCAGGATTTATTCTGGACAATAACAACCTGGATTGTTTGCCTGCGACTGCACCTCCGTGTCTTTTTCCCCCCGTCCAGCTGTTTACAACATCTGCAGCCTATATCACACACAGGCACACACACACACACACACACACACACACACACACACACACACACACACACATCCAGGGTTTATTCTAGGCAGGATCGGAGCCGTTGGCGGCTGCTGATACATTGCGATGCTTCTCCTGCAGCAGCGGTGATGTGATGGCGTGAGGGGCAGTGAGCTGAAGCCCAGTGAGGAGGTGAGGGACGATGCCCGGTGCAGCGGGCGCAGGACACCTGCTACCCCGGCCCTGAATGCAGCGGAGAGAGACACCTTAGCGGGTGTCCCCACCTTCAGCCCTGGATGCTGCGCCGCAGAATGGGATACGCCGACCCGTCGTCGGGCAAAGACATTCTCGGCAATCGCTCCCTTTGTTTCATATTCATTTGCGCCTTCGGCCTCGTCACGTTACTGCAGCAGATTCTCTACGGGAAGAACTACATCAAGAAGTAAGTGTTGTTTCTGTGCAGCGGCCATTGACTAAACACAGGCAATTAGAGCGCATGCATGCAGGCCTTGCTGTTCAGAGTTATCCACGCTGTAATGATAATAACCAGCTTTGAAAAAGCATGTTTTCACAGCTTCCATTGATCCCAATGAATAACCGAATGTTGTTCGAACAATAGGCCAGTGATTGATAAGCTGATGGTGTTCAGTCTACATGTTGGGGACGCATGGGGGGGGGGGGGGGGGGGGGGGGGGGGGAGACAAGCTCTTATGGCTGAAAAGAACAAAAGCAATTAACCATCCATCTTTCTTTCCCAGTAGAAACAGTCTCCATCGGATTTCTTTTTTTGATAATTTCTGAAAGCAAGGCATCACATTCATACCATACACAGTGCTCCAGCTCGTGTATGGTAATAGTTTCCCCCCTTTCTTTTCCCTCAAAGATTTTTATTTGATATTTTTACGTTTCAGCCTTTCTTGACTGGTAGTAGCCTACATCTGACAGAGCATCAGAAAATCATACTGCAACTGAAAGCTCCTGGAACTGATGATGATGACAGATATGGTTAAGATGATGTGTATTTCTTATTCACCCCCCCCCCCCCCACCCCCCCCCCCCCCCACATCCCCTGATAAATAAATCATTTCCCCCTACCAGGCTGCTGCAGAGCCAAGTTTTATAACAGCTCTGCAACAGTAGTAGTATTTAACTCCCGGATGCATGGCTCTCGAGCTGAATCCTGCTTGATAGTTTCCACCCATTTGAACCAGTTTAAAATTACAGGCCCATGTCATATTTCTTTTATTACACATTCTGAGAAAATTTCAGTGTGAGACGAACAGATGCTGAGAAGCCGGGATGTCTGATCTTTAGGTGGTTTATATAGAACACACCTAAATCTCACCTCAAACGAAAGAAACAATTAGAAGAACTTAACCCCCCCCCTCCCCCACACACACACGTCCAGATATCTGACACTCAGCACATATATGCTTCCTCCAAAGCAAACATACATGTGCTGCAATCTGAACAGCTCCCCCACAGCGAAACCCTCCCCCCCCTCTTCTCCCACCTTGCTGGGCTGGTCTGGATGCTCAATGTGGATTCATGGCATCCTGACCTTTGCGGTGAGATGGATGAATCCAGCCCAGACACACATGCACACACACAGGCACACACACAGGCACACACACCTAAATGCTCTGTGCATTTAGGTGTGTGGGCCTGGTGCTCGGCCTAGGAGCGATTGGGGGGGAACAAGCCACGCGACAAAACCACTGAGCTCAGCGGCAGCCATTTTGCTACAGACTGTCTGCACACACACCCCAGTGCAAGTGGGGGAGAGAGAGAGAGAGAGAGAGAGAGAGAGAGAGAGAGAGAGAGAGAGAGAGAGAATAGGGGGTGATGACTGTGCTTTCATGCTTTTTTTGTGTGTGCGTGTGTGTGCGTGTGTGTGTGTGTGTGTGTGTGTGTGTGTGTGTATGAAGCAGAGTGAGAGGGAGAAACGATGTCATCTTACAACATCTCTCCAAGCGTAAACAATCAAAAGTCGATGCCACATGGGTTCGGCCGCACCCTGATTCTTCCTCAGGCCTGGGACCATGTTGGCAGGGGCATGCGCTCCTGTTTCTGGGCAAAACAGGCATAAAAATACATTTATCTTAACTTACGTTAACAGAGACATCTTGACTGGACTTGCAAATGAGAAGACATTTGGGTGCTGTAATTGAGACAAAGCTCAGGGAGTCGTATTTCGGGCTTAATTTGTCATAAATCTCATCTGTTCCTCCCAGATGAGCAGGAGATGGCAAAGGTCCCTCCACTAAATGTATGAGGGTCCCTTTGCACTTGATAGATTTGACCAGGAATCTGGCCGTTGAGTATCAAAAATTAGTTCCCCTGCCCCTCTGTGCTGACATCAGGGTGAACTTCTGTCGGATTGTAAGGTTGCACCTGCAGGAACAAGCAGGGAGCTTAATAAAGGATAACAATGCCTGGCACACTTCTTCTGTGCTGGCAGACATATTCACTTTCAGCTGTAATGACCTGAAGAGGGTGAGATCTAAAAATAGAGGGAGGAATGCCAAGGGCCTCAGGGTGGGAGCAATTATCCAGAAAATAGCGGCTTTGCAATTAAGTGCATGTGGATGGGTCATTATCAATTCATTATCGTTATGATTTATCGTGTAACTCTATAAAACATCAACAAAAAAAAATGTCCTCGTCCTAAATCAAAAAATCTTGGCATCTCTATCAATCAACTGATTTATACACAAGCCTTTCTTGGTGCCTTATGTATGTGGACTGTATCTCCTGAGCAGCTCAGTGTTTTTCTCCGACATGCTGTTGACTCAGCTGTATACAACGAATAGATTTTTCCTCCATAAAAGTATATATTTCATAATTTTTAAGCGATTGCGCCGTTTACCAAAGTGATTCCCTGTTAAAAGTCCATGCAAAGCATAAACAAGATAGAGTCGGTGAGGAGATAACGTCTGTTAATTTCCTGTTTTGATAAGGACAGGAAGTCCTTGATGGTAACAGGAAATACCTCTGGACATACAATAAGTACTAAGTGGTCATCTGGATCAATGGGCCTGGCCTATACCCTTATAAAAACCAGAGCCACAGAATCCAATATAACAAAAGTCTGCCTGCTTTCAAGTCCCATTAACAGCGCTCCAGGGTAGAATCAAAGATCGTTAATGCTTCAAAGCAACTTTGTGTCTGTTGTTTGTCCAATCTAATGCTGAGATTACAGACCTCGTAATCCAGTCAATGGGATATAAATGGGCTCTTAATGCTTGTATGCAAGATCAGATGCAGTAGCATGAGATTGATTACACTTTTATTGAAGGCAAAGTTATTGGAAAATATCAGTAATTAACAATCTTGATGCTATTAATAAGCCAGGAGGCACAGCAATTTGTTGGTGATTATCTATTTTATATCATAAGTGACCACATTATGTCACTGTGATTCTCTTTTCTGGGCTATTTCAGGCACGTAGCCTAAAGCGATGGACAGATGTCTCTCAGCATGAGCTGTTCTGTCCTGTTCGGGTTTGTTCTGCAGCCGCTTGTTACAGGGAAGATGGAGCGGCTCCAGAGAAGCCAAGTGGGCCTGCGGATCAGTGTAGACCACATTATGCACCCAGAGAGGCTCTTTGGGTTTGATCTCTCTGCTAAATTTAGCACGACGCCTACAGAGTACTCACAATTATGAGTCACACATGAATAGCTGCATAGTAATCAGTCACATAATAGGAAGAGTTGTCCGGTTGTGTAATATATTTGTCTTATTCTTATTTCAAACACACATTAACACATGTCACATTAACCCTATTTTGAGTCCAACCTATCCTACACTGTCTCAATTCTGTCACTAAAAGCTTAGTCAGCAGCAGAATATAGTCCCCAGCAAACAGACTATTTGAGTAATGTTTGTAACAACTTGCAGAGCTCAGCTGCTTTGGGAAATGACTGAGCCTTGAAAAAAAGATATGGTGTTTGTCACCGGTTATTTCAAGGGCATTGTTGATTTTGCTGCTTTATTAGGATTTGTTGACGGTAACAAAACTGTAGATTATTGCCAGCTGCTCCAGAATAAATATTTCATATTGCTTTTTATTGTGTCGCCCATGTGTTGTTCTCCTCCCGGAGGAGACTAAACATCAATAAGGACTTGAGAACAGGATGCAAAAATAAACTGGATGTGAGTTTAAGAAGCACCTGCACCCAATGATCTCCTCTGTCAAAGATATCCTGACTTTAACCATATTATTATATAGGTCAAGCTCCTGTGGATCCTATCCCCATTAATACAACCTTAGCATTTTTTTTTTTCTGTGGAGATTGGCCCAATGTTTTTTGTCACACATACTTGAATGCAAAGCGAATATCGTGGCCCAATGTTTATCGAAGTCGTATATAGCCGCCACTGATATATTCACGTATGTGTAACCAGGCCTGTGGTGTCCAGGTCCAAGTTGAGATATCCCATCACCTGATTCGACAAAGAGCCAAGGACAACATATAACAACTTTTTCGCCAGTCTGATAAGCAACTAACAGGATAAATAAAAGGATCTTTCTGTGTAAAAGCCTCCAATCGGTTAAATTTGGCTGAAGTGATGGTCTAAATTGTCCACTTTATGGCATCTACGCTTGGCGAATCCGTTGGCATCTCCTCAGAAGCGACTTGACATTTGCAGAAACATTGGCAGCGATAATTGTTTCACCCATTAAATCGCAGCGATGATAATATATTGAAGTACAAGTGTAACACTCCTGGAGGCCAATACTGCAGAGTGCGATTGTTTGAATAACACACAGGACGATGGCGACAGCCCAGCAGATCATAAATTCAACAATTCAAACCCCAGTGTCATTCTAAATCCATTCCAAGCATGTTTGATGTCACATTATGAATGTTTCTCTCAAGCCAAAAAAGTTGGTCCCCCTTAATGTATATATATATATATATATATATGTGTGTGTTTGTGTGTGTGTGTGTGTGTGCGTGTGTTTGAGCTGTGAGTTCTGAGAGTGGACACATGGGGCTTGGTTATATGTGTTTGACATTTGCACCAAAAGGACAATAAATCCCAAATAAACTGATTCATTTTCTTACTAGTGCGCAACAGTTTAGCCGACTCAAAGGGGACGAGACAGGAAATTGGACCGGTCCCGTCAATTTCTCGGATGACAGACCGCTGAAGCCTGCCAGAAATGGAAGGAAAAGGTACCTTTCCAGCGTTACTGACTACACAACACATCTGAGAGAAGGGAGTGTGAGATGCAGACAGACAGACAGACAGATAGAGGAAAAGGACAACACAAGTTTTAGATCCATCCTAGTGACGGCCCAGCCCTGCATGCGTGGACTGGGCCGCTGTTTAGTGCCCATCATTCTCCTGTGTAGATGCTGTAAGACACAAACTGCAACACATTTGGTCCAGCACACCTAGGCCAACACAACTCTTCTCTTCATTTCTTGACTTATTTTGAATTCTGCAGGTTGAGGAAATGAGGGCCACGTTACCCATTTAACTCTAACTTAACCTGTCTGCATGTTGACAGATGTTTCCGTCAGAATATTCAGCCAGATTCAAAGATCTCCGTAGTAGTCACACCCTGCGTAGCCGGTATTAAGAAGAAAAAAAAACGCTCTCAAAGGTAGGCCAGTTTGAAGGTTTTCTTTTGTAGTCTTTTTTCTCACAGAAACCCAAGAATGCCTCTTTTTCTTTTTCATTAGTCTGAAAGGTATAAACTCTCATATTTTGTTCAGTGGTGGTTGCACTTCAGGTTTGCTCTTGCATGTTGTCTGATCCCGTCCACCTCGAAACCCCAGTTTCCCCCGAACCCCACCACCCACCCACTCCCCCCCGCCAGAAGCTGGTTGAGCCACGGTCTGTCGCTGCACTGGCTTCTCCTCGTTCCCTCTGTGTACCATCCAGCACCCATTTCCAAATGCCTTGTTCCCCTCAACCTGTGTTTCATGTGTTCCGCACAGCTCTGTGTGTATGCCATGTACATGGTGTGGACACTACTCTCTGCTCCCCCCTTTTTCTCCCCTTCTCACATCTGCATTGTCTCTCCCTGTGACCTGGATCTACCCCCTTTTTTCCTCTTGACTTTTCTTGTTACAAGAAGACAGGAAGGTGCCAGATTTAACCCCCTCCCTCCCCCCAAAGTTCAAAGTTCATCGAGGATGTCCCTATGGCAAAAAAATGGAAAAGATGCAGGTTTAGTTCTTTCTCCTCCCAGATTGGTTTGCAACCAGCATTAAATGGTTCATCCTGGCTGCCATTATAGATGAAATCCATCTCTTACTGAAGCAAACACAGAACACTTGCAAAGGTTTCGTCATCTTAGCTAAAACAAGCATTAATAGTCGTCATTCAAATAGTCAGATATAATTATGTAGGACAGAGGCTGCTCACAGTAAAACCTCAGATATATTCTGCATCATCAGGTGGATGTAGACAACCAGTTTCATCGCTCTTTATTTGTATAATTTCATCCCAGCAACTTCTTCCTTTTATTGCATCCCTCCATTGTATTGCTCGTTCTTTCATCATCATTATTTATTTTCAAACTCGCCTCATTTCCCTCCACATCCACAGGTAATATGTTTCAGTTTTATACATCTTTGAAAACACCACACTGCATTTAATCTCTCTGACAAATACCAACATTTGTTCTGACAAGTTCATCCCGCAGTTGCCGCCATTTTGGCATTAATTCCCATTTTTCTCAAATGTTTATGTTCTACTTTTTCTTTTGATAGTCTTTTACATCAAATGAACTCAAAATCAAATAACCTTTTAGTTGGTAACATTCATTAAGAGACACATTTCGAATTGAAACTGGAACCATGCAAATTGCCCAGACTTATGAGAAACTCCTTCCCACAGACGACACCTTTGACGCTTCAAAATTGATTCCTTCCTCTCTTCTTTCAAACTTCGTCCCAACCACTTCAACGTTATATAAAATTCCAAAAGTCTTGCCTCTTCTCTGATTACCTGTTTGCATGGCCATCTGTGTACATGTTTACGTATCAAAATATCAGGTAATCAGCCATTGAGTCACTCTGCAGCACAATGTATATACAATAATACCTTGGTGCAATTAGCTATACAGATTTGTACATTTAAAATATTAATTATAACATTCTGCCTGACAATAAATCACAGACCCTCTCATACTCATATCCACCAGATACTACACATCTAATCCACCATTTTAACAAGCTTGTCTTTTAAATTAATACACATCACATATGAATCATGAAATAATGGTGTTAAATCCTGTAAGTTCTCATCATGACCTTTAAGATAAGGTAAAATATGAGAGGTATTGTTTCTCTACATCCAGTTTAACATTGGTTTAGGCTAAGATGTAAAAGAATCTGGTGCAAGTGTCAACTAAACCGTTTCCTTCTCTCCTGTTGCATCCGTTGCATCACTTGTGTCATTTGTCATCCCACAGTGCTACTCTGATATTCTTCTACTTCATTAAGTCACTCTATAGATATATATTTTTTATTAAACAGAAATAATGTTTTGCTTTATTATGTACTTTAAGCACACTATTTGTAATATATTGCATCTTATCTCTGTGGTTTGTTGTTAATTTTGTTAGAGTCTCTTGTGTCTGAGGAGAAGTTTAGGCAGGCGATGACTGTGTCTATCCCATCAGGTATCTGGATAACTATGATGGCTCCTTTGAGTACAACTCCACTGCATGCAGGGAGCTCAGGCAGGAGATTATGGACGTCAAAGTCCTGAGCATGTGAGTTTGGACCTGTGATGTAGACAATGGTGGAAAACCTTGTTTTATTTATTTGGAATGAATGTAAATTCAGGTAGGTAAAGAGAAAAATGTTCCCGCAGTTTGTATGATATATGAATAAACCCCATTTCCCACATGAAATAAATATCAAATATATTTCATGAAGCAAATATTGATTTTGTTAAAGTCTCGGGCATCTTTAAATTACCTTTAAAATTCCCCACTCTCAAGATTCGATAATTATTGAGTGATAAAGTGGCAGACATTATATATATATAATAAAATGCACTCATTACAGCGTATACCTTTACCAAGGTCCAATAGTCCCCTTAAATTCAATCAAGCTGCAACAATTGATATCACGTCCCCAAAAGTGCCTTATTTTTGCCATTAAAATTCCTGAAAGTGCCACTGATTGCCGTACGCACCAATATGCAATGGGTTGTGTCCCTATCTCACCACGTTAGATATCCCCCACCCCTCCTACAAAATTACATGAAGATCAGTTGAGTAGTTTTTGTGTTATCCTGCTGACAAACAAGCAAACCCAGTGGAAAACATAACCTCCACGGCGGAGGTAATAAACAGCAAACGACATGTTACAGGCCCACACACTTGAAACTTTAACGGCATCACACTATAAATAACATTTCTACATCCTGCAGTAGATTAATGGCCCGATTCATTGCACTCCTCAAACAGCCAGTCATGCTCACGGCAGTCTGAGCTGCATATTTCCTCTGGTATGAATATGATCATTGTCCAGTGACCTTTTACGCATGTCCCTCAGGCGGTCAAAGTTTTTTATCAGATACATTCTGGGTGCCTGATGAACGGCTGTGAGCCACACTGGCCGCGGCAGAGAACAGCCGCTGTCCCTCTGCCAGAGCGACCGAACTAGTGGTGCCACTCAGCCGCTCAGAGCGAATCCCAACTCCCAGTCATCTCAAGAGGAATGACATCTCAAGGACAAGCTATTTAAGGACGACGATGGAGCCACTGCCTTTGTGTTAATGAGTCTAGATCCAGTGGTGCCGCCATGCCCACAGTTATCCCCCCAAGTGTTCTGTCCCCTTGTTTGTCGTCTCGTGTTTTTTCCTTGATGCTTCTTCAATTTACTACCCCTGTAGAGACATGGGTAAACGGATAATTCATGGCCATGGGTATCGTTCCTCATTCCACAAGTCTCTCTGCCTGTCTGCCAGGGTGAAAACCTCTGACCTGTTTGAGAGGTGGCGGAACCTGCAGGTGTGTAAGTGGGAGCAGAACAAGGAGGAGGCCAGCAACTTCAAGTAAGAACCACACAGTGTCGGCCACATAAATAAAGCCTGTATCTGTCTCATTCAATCAATCCCATACTTTTTCTTTAATTCTTAGTTTATTAATATGAATAATATTAAATTACCTCAGTTTGTTTACTGCACACATTTCTTTGATTTTTCTGTCGCTCAAAAACATTTCTATTTACAGTCGTTTCACATTTACTGGTTTATTAAAAGCAAATTGTTAATAAAGATTACTTTGAAATAATGAAATTACTGATGATTGCTACTCCTGTGAGGGTTTCAAAGTCTCTAGTTATAAAACATGGTTAAAGACAAATTATTTTCTTAGTTTGTCGACGTGTGATTGGTTTCTAAAGTAATTGTTATGGAGCATTACACATCACAAATCCCAAATCAGTCTGATTTGATGCTGTTGCAGTTTTATAAGAAGGGTTTAACTGGGGCTTAATTAATCCTAAACTTAATTAGAGTCTCTATGTAGGACAGAATTCTGCAAACATTTGGTTTAATAATGCTTTCTGTCGATTGCTGTATGCTTTTTTTATTGCCCCCATTTAAATGTGGAAGCCCAATCTGAGACAAAAATGAGCTTTACCATCTCAAGAATTTGATTAGTTGTTATTTATTTAAGTTATAATATTAATATATATATATATATATATAATTAAAAAATTGCACAGTGTCAGGGTCTGTATGATCTTAATGAGGAGGTAAAGCTGATATCCTGATGCTGCCCCTCAGTCGCCGGAGATGAAACTAACTCTGACTTTCCTCTGGTGTCTCCCTGAAGGATGTCTCTGTCTCGCTGCTGTAACGCTCCTTCCTTCCTGTTCACCACCAAGAGGAACACACCTTCAGGCACCAAGCTGAGGTACGAGGTGGACACCAGTGGTATCCTCCCCATCACCACAGAGGTCTTTAAGATGTTCCCAGATGTGAGTTCATAACCTGCGTGATATACTGTACAATCCCATATGAGCGGTGTAGGTGTATATAACCTATCGTTTCTATTACACTGTGCTTACCTGGTGCTGCGATCTGTTTGATTTTGAAGTGCCCTCTTCTCTGACCTTAACACAACCGGTCTGCTTCCTGCAGGATATGCCATATTCCAAATCGCAGTACAAGAAATGTGCTGTCATTGGAAATGGGGGCATCATCAAGAACAGCAAGTGTGGAAAGGAAATCGATTCAGCAGATTTTGTATTTAGGTACGCAGCATATAATCCTTCAACTAGGACAATAGTCTGAATTAGACCCTGTCATGTAACAGCAGTTTCTGATTACTTTAACCCCAATTAGAATAAACAATAGGTATATATGTGAGAGCTGCAGTATGATAAACACATTTATTTTTGCTCTTTAATAGCAATGTGATTGTGATTGGAAATTGAAATCTTTCTCTTATGCTTGACAAAATATACCTGCAACTCTGTATATATTTGCTTAGTTTTAAATGAATCAATGAATCAAGTCAACTTGAAAACCTTTGAACTCGTTTATCAGTGGACTTCTTTTTTCTTTTTCTCCAGGTGCAACATCCCGCCCATTATTGAGAAGTACTCAGCGGATGTTGGCACTAAAACAGATCTGGTGACAATAAATCCGAGCATTATTACTGAGAGGTACTGTAGATATGAGTCAGAGTGGGGATTCAGATCTCTCTCTCACTCTGTGTGTGTGTGTGTGTGTCTTTGTCGTCTCCTCCTTTGGTTTTGGTCAATTCACATTATGCCTTCTCTGCAGATTTCAGAAGCTGGAGAAATGGCGACGACCGTTTTACGAAGTCCTCCAGAACTACGAGAACTCCTCGGTGGTGCTTCCAGCCTTCTACAACACCCGCAACACAGACGTCTCTTTCAGGGTCAAATACATGCTGGACGACTTCGACCAGCAGCGAGGCGTGTTTTTCTTCCACCCGCAGTACTTGCTCAACGTGCAGCGCTTCTGGGCGGTGCAGGGCGTCCGGGCCAAGAGGCTGAGCAGCGGCCTGATGCTCGTGACCGCCGCCTTGGAGATGTGCGAGGAGGTTCACCTCTACGGCTTCTGGGCGTTCCCCATGAACCCCTCCGGCATCTTCATCACCCACCACTACTACGACAACGTCAAGCCGCGGCCGGGCTTCCACGCCATGCCTCACGAAATTTTCAACTTCATCCACATGCATACTCGCGGGATCCTCCACGTGCACACGGGGCAGTGCACGTGATCCCTCACTCCCCTGCTCCGACAGTCGAAGCACCGTTGATATCTTTTTTATTTGACCTGTCACGTTTTATGTCAGTGAATGGGACACTTCACCATTTTTCTCCGTGTTTAAAACGAGAGTCAACCACACATTGAAGGTTGCTTGCTTTACCGAACGACATACTTCTCTTTTAGATGCATACCTGAGGTCGTCTATTTAGCCAATCAAATCACTCTGGTTCTCTTTGACTGTCGGACCATAGGATGCTTGTTTTTAATGTGAAAAGTGGTCTACCTAGTGATGTTGTTTTGTGAAGTTTTCTAGTGGCTCTGCTGTACAGAGTTATTGTTTTCTACTCGACGTTGCACAGAATATTTATGCTGACATGGGGCAGCCTCGGTGTCTTTGTGCTGCCTCATTGCCCCCTCTCTTCTTCTTCTTCTTCTTCTTCTTCTTCTCTATTTCCTCTTCTGCTCTCTTTATCTCGGACACTCTGTGGGTGTGGCAGATTTGAATAGTTGTGTAAAACAAAGCTTGAACCTTGATATCGAGCTAACATTTAAAAGAAAATGATAAAATTGTAACATCCAACTGTCTACTTTTTAGATCTATTTCTTATTCACCTGATTGATTTGGTGAATATTTTAAAACATTGCTAAAATGGCCTGTTTTCTGGGGCCTTGGATGTTTCCGGTTTGAAAAATGGGGCTCATTTTCCTTTTGGCTTTGTCGTGATTTTGGACAAAAGCCAGAAACATATTTTGCAGCGACACCTAGTGCAGCGAAACGTTTGACTTCACCCGATTTGTAAAGAAACAGAGCACTGTTGAGTGACCCAGCCTCTCGCCGTCATCCTTGTCTTAAGCCATGCTGCCTTAGGAGATATCAAACCCTTCTCTTTGTTATGCAGTGCACCCATGCGTTTCGCTTGTCTTCAAATGCTTCAACATCGACCTAAAGCGTAGCTGGTCTCTGGAATGAAAAAGACGTTTTAAGACTCGTTGAGGTGACGACGTCCATGTGCAACTTATATTCTATTGGAATTAGTGAAGTCTGAACACCGTTCATAATCATGTAATGCTCTGCATGACTTTACTCTGTACTTGGCTTTGTGTGTGCCTGCTTCAATGATCACTAAAATATGTTTACACTTAAGCCTCTACTGAATCTCACAGTGCTTGGAGATATGTACATGAACTTTGTCACGGAAACACAAATGGATCTTTTGAAGTGAATTGTATAATAGTGGATGCGTTTCCTATTGATTAAAGATGCAAGAATGAAGATGGTTGACGCCCTTTTGTGAAGCGGTACAACACTTTTATGTATACTGTGTTAAGTTATTTCCCCTTTGAACTGTGGTCTATTTGCACTCAACAAAGCATTGTGCATTTAACTAGTGCACTTGAACACATCATGGGTTTTCACTGTTTATTTTGTTGTACACAGCACAAGTTTTTTAGAGACTGTGAATCAAATTTTTGTTGATCATAAGTTCATGCTTGGCTGAGCACTTGTCATATTCGAACCATTTGTATTTAAAAAATATTGCTAATAATATTGAAACTTGTTGTTCCATTTTTTATCTCAAGTGACATGAGTTTAGCAAATATGAACACCAAAAATATTTTGGATTGACCACAAATTGTTGTGCAGACACAAATTAATCAAGATCAGTAAAGGAAAGGAACCCTGGTGTGTGTGCAGGATGAAGGTAATATATTTAACACAGTGCTTCTCAACTGACTCTGGATATTTCTTTATACTGGTATAGTGTTTGTAAATAAACTTGTTTGGATTTTCTCACATGTATGATCGTTATTATTGTGTATGAGTCTCCAGCACTATACTTACATGCATATACGCACATACTAGTAAATGATCTTATATTAATAATAGTAGAATAGAATAGAAGAGAACAGGCATTTTCATACTTTCAATAACCACAATTGTTTCTCTTAGAGAGCTTGGACATACCACATCTGCTTCTCTTGACAGTTGCAGTGATGCCAGTCTGTGAGGATGTGTAACCAGCCCCCCCCCCCCCCCCCCCAAGAAAAAAATCCGCTGTCAGTAAAGGATGAAGTGATTCGATCTGGCTGTTTCCATCACTATTCATGTTCTCTCCACAGACTGTATATAAAGAAAGAAAACGCATTTCCACTCACCCACAATTATCCGGATTAACCCTGGATACCCAATACAAAATTCGGAGAGCCTGCCATCATCCAGGGATGTAGTCGCAGAAGCAAGGACCCGTCCAATCAGGAGTCAGTCCCAGCTTTCAACCATGACGTCTCACCTCGTTTGACCAAATCAAATAACTAATTGCAAGAACCACCTTTAATGACAGAAACCACGTTTGAGAACAACTATCATTTGATATGTACTTAGGCCCCCCCCTCCCATTAATTAACATGGAGGAGGTGGGATTTATGACCTATTCTGCAGCCAGTCACCATCAAGACGTTATGGCTTCAATTCTGGGGAGCAGTCATGTCGTCCATCTTTATTTGCAGTCAACAGTTCTCTCTGTCTGACCTGTCATTCTTCATCCAACCACTAGATGTCCCTGGACTTTCTTCATGTCTAATATTCCACTTGCTCACCTGTTCCTCGGCTCCAGTCACCTGACCTTTACACCTATGCCTCTTTCTTTCTTTTTCTTTCTTTGGTTGGTTTATTGTCAGGTGGCAACCATCATGAAGGTGCGTTAGCGCCATCTGTCTTCCTTCAAAGTCATAAGTCTGCCTTTTGCAATCATACATTTCAGCTTCATCTGTCCCTCGTCAGTTGACGTTTAAAGTACTGTGCTATTTGACATTAACAGTAAAGGAGGATAAATGGTTGAAATTTTTTTGTAAAAACTTAAGAATGAAGAGTTAGATTATTTTAATGTAGCTTAATTGATGAGTGGTGGAAGATATCAAATCCCATAATTAGATGCAAGCGATATTAGTTTCATAATAATATAATTAAGACATATGAACAATATAACAATATTACTGCAGTTTTTAATAGTACTTAACTAGGTATCAAGAACAGTACTTTGTAAGAAGTAATATGTTCTATTGTATTTTGAGTATATTTTGTTGTTTCCTGAACTAAGGCAGTAGGACATTCACTGAGACAGGATCACACTGAAAAAAAAAAGCTGAACAGATCATTTATAGTCCATTTTCACTGCAGACAATTTTACATGCCGCTGTAGGTGTAAAGAAGATGAATTTCAGCTGAAATACACTTCATTTTTCAGGGTCTTGGTATTTTGCACAGACTGTGGTGGTTCACAGGCATATGGTTGCACATTAATGGAGCAAACTGATGAAAGCCGGTGTAAATGTTATCAATAACAGCTTTGTTATGTGAGAAAGTCCTATCTGTGATCACACTGTAGAACCTCGTTGTGTGGATGTTATGAATGTGATGGTTCATATAAATGTTGCCTTATATTTTTAGTGGAGCCGTGCCTCGGTTTACTGTTTCACATGACTCTGCTGTCATCCCTTGGTCGGGGTAATCTGATGTTGAAAGATCAATATGACCAAACTCTGCCCTCCCCATTGATGTCTGTCTCATCAGGTAGCAGCAATAACGCTAATGGGAAGGTTTGGCTCATAACCAGGTGCAGATGTGTACAACCGTGAACCAGTAAAGGCCGGAGGAGTACAGAGCATGTTTGTATACAGGTTTTTCTAGAAAAACACAGACTCGCTTAAAAACAAGAAATGAAATGAAGAAAATGTATTAAATATTATTTTACACACTGACGGTTCTCACATTTGAATGGGCTTGAAAATCGACAGCATGAATGGAGATGGAGGGAAAATCCTTGATCGTGGTGATTTGCACAAATTCGAACTTCTAGATAAATTTATCAACATGTATTTTATTAACGTTATGCTTAGTAAGTACAAGAACAAATTGTGGTTGAAGTAGATTTGCCTGTATATGACTTTGTGCTTACAAATTGGAGTACAGATATAATAGTGCTATCAATCCTCTCATCTTACATTTGAAAATAAAGCTAAAATATGAACCTGTTCCCTTCGCTGATATCTAACAAAGAAAACAAATCAAAGATGTATATGTCTGCTCTTTCGGGACTTTTATCGGTATATAATCTTTTTGTTTAATCAGACTCAGAAGAAGAGTTGTAGTAACTGAGAGTTTGTGTGTATGTGTGTGCGTGTATGTTTGTGTGTGTGAGTGTCTTTGTTTGTCTGTCTGTCTGTCCGTCTATGTACTTGTGACATGTCAAAGCGAGACGTCCCGGGCACGTAAAGCGATCCTGACACCATGAATAATGGAGCGTGCTGTGGCAGAGAGGATAAGTTCTCTGTGCAAGGCTCCTTTTTCACAGGGCTTTCTCCCATGGGTCACGTGCATGCTGAGGTGACAGTATTCTTTCATGAGTAGTGTGTGTTGGTTGTATGGCCATATACTGCCCAGGCTGGAGACATCCATGCAGCTATCCGTCCCTTTGCGTGTCCTGAGTTGGTTTACCTACCGCCGCTAACACCCAGGCTGCTCTTAACCCCGCGATCCCAGAGCCGCCCCACAGCCGAGGGTCAAATGAGTTGTCTTACAACATTAGAAACTCAAGGCAGCCCTTACGAAACTAATAGCCAGGGAAGTGGATGAATTAAAGATGCCATCGAAACAGAAACAATCCACAGCTTCAGAAGAAACTGAAGAAGTCGATGACGAAGTTGAGGAGAGGAGCAAAGGAGTGACCCGTGGGAACTCCACAAAAGGAGAGAGGAGTCGGAGGAAACACAAGAGCGCAGAGAGCTCTGAGACTCAGGAGGCCTCAGAGAAAGAGAAGAGAAAAGAGGGTGAACACGTAAAGGAGAAAAAGCGGAAAAAGAAAGCAAAGGATGACTCTGAGGCTGGTGCTGTGATTGAAAATGAAGCTGAAGACGACGAGCAGAACAATAATGATCCCACAAGCAATTCCAAAAAGGAGAAATCAGAGAAGCTCAAAGAGGAAGTGACTGAGGGGGTCAAGGAGGAAAAGAAGAAAAAGAAAAAAAAAACCTCTTCTGAAAGTCCACAGGGAGACAAGGAGATGGGCTCCAAGGATAAAAAGTCCAAAGACGGCAAGAAGAAAAAGAAATCCCACAACAATGATGACGAGGAGCCCTTGATTGAGGAGCAGGAAGAAGAGGAGGACTCAAAGAAGAAGAAAAAGAAGAAGGCAAAGAAGGGATCTGCTGACAGCGATGAAGATAAAAAGAAAAAGGGGAAAAAGTCCAAAAATAAACAGGTGGACTATGCAGTGATCTACCAGAACGAGCTGCTGAACTACCACACGGACTCATCGGACGGATACGAGGACGAGTACTACAAAAAGAAAGGTCAGTATTTGGCACTGCAGCACCAACAGAGAAACCGCACATGCTGCTCTTTAGGTGAGTCTAAGATGTACGAACCTGCAGGAGTGAATCAACTGGTCAAACACTGACCACAGATTTCCTCTTGTTCCCCGCAGCTCTGAACAGGGAACACAAGGGAATCCCTCTCTGATTGTTCTTGGGTGAACGCTCAGTTATGTTCCACATGAATGATACTAAATAGAGGCTCTGGGGCAGACAGGTGCTGGGTGCCATCCCAGTCGCAGGGGCTGGGAGCGACACCGAGGCCAGAGGCAGGGCTGGCAGCCAAAAGAGTTTTCTTTAAGCCGATGAAAGGTTGGCAAATAGGAGGCACAAGATTGCTTTGTGCGTTTGTTTAGTGGGGGGAATGAAACAAGCCTATATTTTTGTGACACAAATGTAAATACATGACACATTTCTCTAGATTACTAGATATTTATTTCTTAAACTATTCTAAGAAGCTCGGATACAATAAGCTGAAGAAGCATCTCGCCTTTGTGATGGCTGGTAAAATCTAAATGATTTGTTTGTAACAAGTGTATCGCAACCCCTAACGATACAATGATAAGTCTTCGTTAAGAAGGATAGGTCAGCTCATAATGCAATAAGAGTGATGAAACTCATTGAATTAATTATATGATTATATGAATCATGATCTCACAGCAATGGCTTATTAATACCTTTTATTGACCTGTTTCCTTTAGCCGTTATTAGGATCAGTTATAAGCCAAGTAGGTCTTTTAATTAATTAATTTCGATTTATCTCTGATAAACTATTCCTAACCAGGTAAATAATATTCCCAAAAATATTTCAAATTGTCTGAAACTTTTTTTCATTACTTTTAATTTCACACTGTAAGTTATATAATAATAAAAGATGCACAATCAGGAGAGAGTGGAGTTATATGAATACAGTAAGGCAGCCGGACTATAGAATTACCACTGTAAAGGCAGCAGTATTGAGTCACAGGTAATAGCCACACTCTGACTAATCCCCTGATGAAGATTTAATGTTGATACTGTCACTCAAACAAAGGCAGTGTCAAATTCCAATAATCTAAAGAGTTGTTATTATCAGTAGACTCATGGCAACACAATCAAATACAAGACTTGCAAGAGGAAGGAGAAGCATGTTTGGAAGAGAGTAAATATGACAAAGCAAATGGGACCTGAGGGACCTGAGAGTCAAGCCACTGTGCTTCCAAATTGAGCCATTGTAAACTTTGTTTTCAGTAGGTCCCAACTTGCTTAAGACCCATTCAATAATAGTTCAGATGTTTGACCTTTAACCAACAGCCGGTGCCCTTTCTCGAAGATAAACACAGACTGCAATAAGAGCAATGCAACTCTGTGCAGCTCTGAGTTAGACCATCGTCATAAGTGAATGAATGACTCAAGTGAATGCATTTGAAAATTCTCATACCAATGGTTTAATTAAGATCTTTCATTGACCAGTTTTTTTTTTCCGTTTTCACTACCAGTAAAAAGACACTAAGAAGGTCTTTGAATATAGGACATATGTGTTAGAATTTCCCTCTCCAGGTAAATAATGAATGCCCATGCTAAAAATGTACTAAAATGTCAAAGAAACAAACAGTACAAATTAGTTGTTGCAGGTGGCCCAAAACAAAACTGTATCTTAAAGAATACATCATTATACTAATAATGAATAAGAGTCATTGCTCAGGAGGAATAACAGGTCAACAGACAGGGGTTTGATCCAGAACTCCTACTGTCCACATGTTGGGCAAGACACTGAACAGCAAAGAGTCCCTGACAGTGTGAGTTTGACTGGTTGCTAAGACTAGATTAGTGCTATATAAATGGAGTAAAGTTACCATTATGTATCTGATCTGTTTTTCTAAAATCTGCTCCACTCGTAGCAACAAAACTGTTATATTGTTTTTTTTTATGTTTATGATATATATTGAGGCACACACAGCACTCGGTCATGTTCATGATCTCGGTTTAGTATTAACAAAGCGTACATTTATTTGAATCTAAAGAAACTCAATATAATTAATTTTAAATCAAAGTCATACAAACCACCAATGTATTTTTGTTGCCAAAACCAACCAGGCACAGGACAAAATCTGCTCTTAAAATTGTTGATATAAAAATGTAATTTGTACAAGACACATAGTATAGATTAACACTTGCAGTATTCAAATATGTTTTGTGTGAGGAAATTGCACATAAACACAAAAAATGTCCGTACCTAAAAGCACTTTGTCTCTTGTTTCCTAACAAGTAGACAAAGGGTGATACTGTATGGCTGAATAAAAGCTTCCATAAATGAAAGCTAGTAGAGTTTTAGTTCTTGTTTGTCATGCAGGTTCCACGAGGAGATGATGAACCTAAGTGTTTAGTCGTCATTAGCTCTCTGACACTCCACAGAGTTTATCGAGGCTCAGTTGTACCAGGCCACGGGCTGTCTGATTGTATCAGGTGTATCTCTTTCTCCTTAATCTGCTCTTAATAGCCCTGCTCACTGTTAATTAGGTATTTTTGACTCTGGTCAAATGGTTCTTCAGGGCTTTCCTCTTCTCCTGGATATTTTAAGGTTATCTGCTTGTGTTCTCTCTCTGTGCTTAGCCTTCCTGAGCATTTGTCTTAACCTGTTCTTGGATGGTGTTTGGCTGAATCTACAATTATTCTAACAATTATTCTCTTATGTCCACCATCCTTTTTATAGCATCCACCCAAAATAATGGATACCCGACATAGAACCACCTTTACCAGGCCTTACAAACTGTCTAATACCATACATACTGCACAAAACATATAATTTCCATTAGGTCTGTCAGGAGAATATTTTTCAATACCTTTAAGGCCACACTATATTCATTTTACATAATAACAGAGTGCTTAGTTGTCTTCCTTTTTACCTTCTCATCAACTCTGTTATTTGTTCGGACGAAGAGACACATTTGTGAAATGTGAGAGAGGCTGGGCTGATGAATCACACCAGACATGGATTCGCTGCAGATTCGCCATATTGAATTCCCTGGCAACCTCGTATGGAAAGAAACATAGTGCTCCCTAATGTTTGTAGATTATTGGACACTGTGTGATGTGACTTTTGTTTTTTTAGTTTTTAATCCCCTGTCGTTTATTCCCAAACTGGACAACACCGCAAACAGCTGAATTCTCCCTCACCTTTCTAATCTCCATCTCCTCTTTTTCAGTGTATGAGGTGGTCACTGTCACTGGTGATGTAAAAGGAGCGGGGACCGACGCCAATGTGTTTGTAACCCTTTTTGGAGAATTTGGCGTCACGCCCAAGGTTCACCTGGCAAGCAAGTGAGTTATTTAAAGGGGTTTATGTTGATGTCACATAAGTATAGTTCACTTTGGCACATTCTGTAAATTGTCTTTAAGATTCTAAACCAGGTCTCAGTGAGTCACTCTGCTTTGATTTGTTTGCACGTACTCTGGCTTAATGTGTTAGACTGTTAACCTTGAGTCAGAAGGAGTTCATAACAGATATAAAAAATATGTTTAGCTGGTTTTTAACCTTTCAATGTCCACTGTTAACTTTTAACCTTTTTCTATTCTTCTCTGATCCTTCAGCACAGAAAAGAGGTATTTTTGAATCCGTCTGCTAAAGGATGATCATGATTCTGTCCTTGTGTTGAGTTGTATTGTGCATGTAACACTGTATGAGGCCGCATTCCTGTTTAACATTGACCTGGAAACTAGGAACACTCTGATATCAGAGAAGCAGAGCGTGTTTACAACAACAAGTTTTGTTGTGATGCAGGAATCTCTCCTCTATACAGTCAAATAAAAATGTCGGACACAGAATATCTGGAGTAAGGAGGAACTACGTGACATGGCCGGTCTTCTTTTTCATTTGAGATGCAAATGAAAGAAGACCACGATGTCATTTCTGTGGATGATCAAATGACTCTCAGGGGGACCTTATCAGCATCAGGCTCTTTATCTCTGCACACATCGATTGACAGATAGGGTTACCTGTGCAGCGTATAGGATATACCAACTTATTGTGTCCCACTCTGGACCGTGTCACACACACCTTGTGGTGGTCTCATTCATCTGTTTCAGATGGCACCAACATGCCATGCATTCAGTATCTCCATGCTGTGCAACTGCTGTGTTGCTCAGCTGATGAAATACCATGCATGGGTGTTGACGGAGTCACTTTGGTCATATTATAAACATAATGTATAGTAAGGAGTTTCGCCTTACTCCGGTATATATATAATAGGCCCTGCCTGTATTGTGTAATGATTGATTAAAACATTAAAACATGATACAGGTGAGGGAGGGCTGCTATGATTGAACGATCAAGGCCGACTAAACTTGTAACTCTTTGGAAATTCACTGTGATTATTACTCATGAATTGCATGAATTCCAAAGTTTGCATTGGGTTTGTTTTTGTCATAACCAGTGTCTCCCCATCATTCTCCCACAGGTGTGACCAAACAAGGTCATGTATTCATGTGTGCTGTACAGTACATTTCATTCTTGGCAGTTGATTTATAGCATTCGACACCGTGCACCTTAATTATTCGAGCCTTGGCATTGTGCACAGGTTGAATATTGCAGGGAGAGGGAAGCAGATGGAGGTGTGGGTCAGACAAAGTGAGGCTTTCTTTGTTAATGAAAAAGAGGGTGTCTGATTCACGGCGGTTGGCAGAGGGGCTGCGCTGGGTGTATAGGCCCCGTTTCGTCTCTGTCAGGGGTAAAATAGAACATGTGGAAAAGGAGGAGGGAGCGATGAAGTGGCCGAGCCTGAAGAGGTCTCAGATTATACCACTGCCATGAGCCAACCAGCGTACACCTTAACCTGGATCAGTCAGGAGGTGTAATTAACCTTTCTATATACTTGTCTGGCGGAGCTATATCTCTTTACCCACTTTTTTCCAATTAAATAGAGTCTCTCTCTCTCTCTCTCTCTCATACACAGAAACTCACTCACTCACACACACAAACTTTCTCTCAGATAACTCGTTGTGTCTCCCAAGTTCTGACATTTTCATCGCTTCTTCATTCTACAGAAGCAGAACTGCGTTTGAAAAGAACAAGACTGACGTTTTCCGCGTCAAAACCCACAACGTGGGGCCTCTGAAGAAGCTGAGGTATATTCCACCATGCTGAAAGTGACCTGACATATATTAACCAACATGTGTTATACAATGGTGTTTGGTGTCGCAGAAATATAATCTTCTTCTAAGTCGACAGAATGCACAGCTACAGTCGACTGACACATCACAGTTGAGGCTTCACAGTTCGGATAACAGCGGCTTATAGAGCAGATCCCACAGGGACATTTCTCGCTTATTTACCAGCTCTGCCATCGGCCATCAAAGGATTTCATCCAGCTTTAGAGGGTTAAGCCCCATCTGTTGTTGGGAGTCAAATTTGCATACTGAACAGGTGTACTTGACCATTTTGACTTGATAAATAGTAGGATATAACCTGAAAACACCAAAGTCCATGCACCAATTTTTACAGAGCTTTCAAATACTTTTTTAATCTTAATTTGAAGAATGGGAATTTCTTCTACGGATGAAACTATATATTATATGTAATGATCTTGCATATCAGATGAACCTACATTATAACAGATCAACTCCATCTATAGATAAGGACTGTGTTGAAAGCTCTGGAAATAGCTAGAAAGTGGAAATGTTCTTAGTTTTCTAAAACATTAATTTTTCAAGGTCAAAAATGACCTTTTCTGCTTGTTGTAAACATTGTAATGTGCTGTGATTTCATGTTATACTTTATCCAATATGGACTCAACATCTTAAATTCTATTCAACTTGGGTTATGCCTTCCCCAAATTCAGTCCAGATTAATAACCTAGAAATGTATTAGACAGGACAGATGTTTCTTATAAAAACTGTAGTGGATGAGTCTTTAACAACTCCACCAGAAGTTCTTGAGTTTGTTGTAGCCCTAAAAAAATATACACAAAATCAGGCAAATAATCTTGAAATGGGTTTATTATTTTTCGTGACATTATACTCATTCAGGCCTTATGATATTTGTGATGTCTGAAACACTCTCTGTTTTTTATGAATGCAGAAATACACTTAACACACTAAAAAACAAAGGCACTGGTGAATCCAATGTGACAAGCATCTCCATACCTGTACAGTGAGTTCATATCACACCATGACTGTTAATTGTTTCTCTAGGATCGAGCACGACAATACAGGGATGAACGGCAGCTGGTTCTTGGACAGGGTGGTGGTGACCGACATGAACCGGCCCCATCTGCGCTTCTATTTCGCCTGCAACAACTGGCTGAGTCGGGAGGAGGCCGACAACCTGTTTGTCAGGGACCTGCTGGGCAGCCTCAACCCCATGGACGTTCCAAAATGTAGGTCACTCTGAGGCAGAATACACAAAGGCTCAGGGAGGTCGAAACTCATTAACAATTGATGGAAATTACTAATACCCCAAGAGAGACTAATTGGTTTGAAAATATTACTGGAAAGACTGCAAAATATACTATTGAATAATGAGTTGAAAATAATAACAGTAAAAAAGGAAGTGTCCACTGGAAATTAAGCTTGATAAAATCAGTACTATGTGCCTCACCAGTTATATAGTTAAAGTCGCCCGGTGGGCTTACACACCTTCCTACTGTTTCAGGTTGTAATTGATTTCCATCAGAGTGCAGCCCATGTGTTCTCTGTTGCAATGTGAGCTAACATGCAGTCAGTCAAGCAGAGCGTCAGGAAGCCGAGACTCAGATAAACACAGGAGACAGTGTGAGGGAGCGGTCGGAGCATTATGGACACAGACACACACACACACATGCAAACACACACACAGATGCACACAATGTTATGAATATTTAACTGAGAAATCATCTCAGTGTGGATTAGCAAAGAACCAGCCTCATGACAACAACAAATCTTACTAAACTTATTCATTTTACATAATGCTATTAATGCTGAACTTGTGTGGATATTTCTTATTTTCGAAAAGGACCTGATCATCAGCACTTTCTACACTATTAGCATTTCCGTCAATCATAATCATTGATTATATTAATCACTGTTTTCTGTGTTGTTTTCCATCTGCAGTGAATAAATACATAGTGAGTGTGTTCACTCCTGATATTAAGGGAAGTGGAACGGATGCTGATGTCTTCCTGAATATTTTTGGAGAGATCGGCGACACAGGTAGACCTTCACATTATTTTTTCATTGATTCATTATTAAGACATACCAAAAATATGCTTATCACATTATCCCTAAACCACAAGGTGATATCACGACTTTGCTTATCATGTCTGATATAGGGACAGCAAATAGATTAAATAAACAAATTATATTAACAGAGAAAAGTGCTCAGTCCTCACATTTGAGAGGCTGAGAGCAAATGTTATGTTTGGCGATATCATGCCTTGAACAATCACATAAATAAACATCCTCATTGGGATTCCTAAACTTTGTTTATTATGAAAGGAGAGAGACGACTGGACAGTGACAAAGACAACTTTGAACGGGGCTCAGAGGACAAGTTCACAATAGAGGCTCCAAACCTGGGAAGATTGAGGAAAATCACCATCGGGCACAACAACAGAGGTTCTTCGGCTGGATGGTTTCTAGATAAGGCATGAACAACCTGCACATGCATACATAATATTTGTGTACACATGCAATACATAGAAAATATGATAGCGCTTAATGCCTCTGCAGGTGGTAATCGATGACATGGGGAATAAAGAAGTGTATGAGTTCCCTGTTAATCGCTGGTTCGCCTTAGATGAAGGTGATGGCAAAATACAGAAAGATGTGTTGGTTGGATCAATGCAACCGATGGGTGAGAACAACACAAATCATTTTTCAGTATATCTAATATATAGATGTAGACACAAATTTGAGTTCTTTGTGCCTTTTCTTGCATCGTATAGGAATTGTGTATAATGTACAAGTGATGACTGGAAATGTGAGGGGTGCAGGAACCAACTCTAAGATCCACATGGTTATGCACGGCTCCAAGGGCTTAAAGAACAGCGGCAAAGTGTTCCTGGAGGGCGGGGCTTTCGAGCGCGGTCTCATCGACATTTTCAACGTGGAGATTTGTGAACTTATCAGCCCGCTCAGCCGGGTCTCCATTGGGCACGACAACGGGGCCGTTGGTGCCGGGTGGTACTGTGAAAAGGTGCCTGACATATTTCATCTGGTACACATTTGCAAAGTGATTAACACTCACCGAGTATCCATTTTCCCTACAGGTTGTCATATACTGTCCTTTCACGGGTATTGAGCAGACCTTTGCGTGCGGAATGTGGTTGGACGAGGACGAGGGGGACGGACTGATTGAGAGGGAGCTGTATGAGATGGTCTCTCTCAGGCAGAAGAAACAGAAGAGTAGGTCTCCTCATTCTACTCACAGATATCTACTCAAAAAAACAAAAACATAAAAAACACATTCATGTTTGGTATTGAAAATGAACGTGTTCCAATTAGAGGTATTTCGAATTTGGTAATCTTTTAATATAATGTCAAAGTGAATCTTCCCCAGAGTTCCCATGGTCCCTTTGGATTTGGACCTCCGATGTGAAGGGGGCAGGGACAGATGCTCAGGTGTTTCTGCAGATCTACGGAGAGAAGGGAAAGTCCGATGAGATCAAACTGGAAAACAAATCGGACAGTTTTGAGCAGGGCCAGCTTGATAAGTTCATTGTAAGCCCTGGCTCCATCTGCTGTGCACATCGCAGTTCTTTTTCACACTGTGAGGCTTTCCACTAACATGTTTTATTTCATGTGTCGCCTGTTGTTGCACTGTAGGTTGAAATGCCAGACACAGGACGGCTGCGGAAATTGCGCATCTGGCACGAAAAGAGACATCCATTTTCTGGCTGGCATTTAGCAAAGGTGAGACCTATTACTCTGTTCGGCTTGAGCTGTCAGTGTAAGCTGTTAAAACTGTTCTACAGTGTCACTTCTAAGCACCGAGTCAGACCCTGGATTAGAGGTTATTTTCCCCCATGAAATGAGACTGATGTGCAAATCAGGATGTAATGGAAGAGGCTTCCAGACAGTCCATTAAAAACGTTTTCCGATAAAGACTTACTACAGTATGATGATACTTGACCCTGGTATTTTTTTTCAGGTCACTTTGCTAAAGACCCTGACGATGGAGAAATATTCTTTTGAGTGTGGCCGCTGGTTGGACGTCAACGAAGACGACAATGAGATCGTCAGAGAGCTTTCGGCCACAGGAGCTCTCATCAACGAGCCTCTGCCCTGTGAGAGACGCACATATCATCATCCTAAATAATCACAACCTCCATGTTGACAGCCTGTAGTGTGACGTGTATGAGATTACACTGAACGTACAGTTAAAGTCCTGTGATTGCTCTCTTGTTTACCTCCAGTGATTAAATATCGCGTCACCATCTGCACCGGCAACGTCAGCGGCAGCGGCACAGATGCCAGCGTCTTCCTCAATATTATCGGTGACCTCGGCGACACGGGGGAGCGGCTCATGATTATGAGTAAAAACAATGTCAACAAATTTGAAAAGGGAAACGTGAGTGTGTTATTAATTAAACGATGAGCACAGAAGATGTGTGGATATAATTTGCATTTTGAATCTGTTTTCTCCCTGACTCCCCTCAGCACGACGAGTTCCTCATTGAGTCTGTGATCTTGGGTCGAGTGCACAGGGTGCGTGTTGGACATGACGGCCGCGGAGGAGGCTGTGGTTGGTTCCTTGATAAAGTCATGGTTAGGGAGGAGGGTCAGCCGGAGACTATGGCCATTGTATTCCCTTGTTTCAGGCAAGGCAACAACACTTTTTACATGACTTAAAGAAATGTTTCAACACTTTGGGATTCTCAGCAGGAATGGGAGAATGGTTATCTTCCAAAATATCCCAAATATTTAATATATATTCATACTGTTATGGCTGTAACAGATATTGTTTCATATTTATTACAATTATGTATAATTTAATGTTGAATTTCTCTCAACGTTTTAGTCAACCACCAAAATTGTCCAAACGGTTCTCAGAACCTATGAGAATTGGCCATGTTTACGTTTCCTAGTTCTCCGGTGGTGTGCGCTTATGTCATTAGTTAGCTGATGGATGAGTTTGACCTTACAAATGGACACTAAATGCATGTGGCTGGACAGCTCTCTCCTTTAGTAACTGGAGCCTGACCACAAGGCTGAGGTGCAGTGTTACTTCTGGAAAGAGACTCTTCCTGTTTGTTTGTCCTGTTTAAAGAGACAGAGTCTGAAAACAATGTAAAGCACACATATATTTTTATATTTAATCTCAATTCTGCAAGAGTAAAATTAAATAATTACTACGTAACATTATATTCTTCATATATTTCGAGTTTTAGGGAAGTTCGGTTGTTCTCATCCTGTGTTTGCTGTTACTTTTATATATATGTTTGTCTGTTTTCTTTGTGTTTCCCTTCAGGTGGTTGGACCGTAATGAGGATGATGGACAAATTGTCCGTGAGTTAGTTCCAGATGGAGATGGCCTGCGTCTCTTCAGTGAGTCTTAATAGAGAGGTTAAGTATAAAAAAAAAGGACAGCATTCGTTTAATGCTTTGATAAATTTCATCCATGCTCCCAATTTCTCCTTCATCAGATGTCAGCTACCATATTGCTATCAAGACAGGGAATGTGAATGGCGCCAGCTCTGACTCTAGGGTGTTTGTGAAGCTTTACGGGGAGAAGGGGGACACTAACAAGATGACACTGGCCGTTTCTGACAATGACCTCAGGAACTACTTTGAGACAGGGCGCACTGACATCTTCACCATTGAAACCTTTGACATTGGACAGGCAAGTTCTTCTGACACAAATGCACGTGATTCAGACATTTGTTTTCTGTTTCCTAATTCTGTTATATTCCATTTGTTCACGTCCTCTCTTCTCACAGATCAACCGTCTCCTGATCGGTCACACCAACGAGGGCCTGCGGGCCGGATGGTTTCTGGACAGCGTGCAGATCTCAGTGCAAGTTCACGGGAAGCAGTACATGTTCCCGAGCGACCGCTGGCTGTGCAAAGATGAGGCTGATGGGAAAGTGGAGGTTGAGATCTATCCCAGCGAGATCCTGGAGATCGAACAATGTAAATAACAGGAACTTAAAACATAATATACAGTCAGACTTCATCCTTTTAATCACTAACTGATTATGAGTTGAAGTATATTGCTCTTCTCTACATAGTCTATCTTCTGGTCATAACATTGTACCCCCTCATTAACAGTGATCAACTATGAAGTCACAGTGGTCACAGGGGACGTGCGTGCAGGTGGCACCAACGCCAATGTTTTCTGTCAGATCTATGGAGATGAGGGAAAAACTGAAGTCCTCAATCTCAAGAGTCGCTCCAACAACTTTGAACGTAACACTACTGAAATCTTTAAGGTCTGTGTTGCACCTCTGTGGCATCATGTAAATGTCCCATGGAGATTTAAGGTCCCGGTTTGATCACTGCTTCATCCCACCCAGATTGAGGCTCATGATGTTGGCAAGATCTACAAGATTCGCATCTACCACGATGGGAAGGGTATCGGCGATGGTTGGTTCCTGGAGAAAGTGGACATAAAGCTGCTGACGATGGCTATGGTGCAGGTTGAGGTGAAGAAGGAGGAGCCCAAGAAAGACAAGAAGAAGGACAAGAAAAAGAAGAAGAAAGAAGAGGAGGAGGAGGTGGAGATGGTTGAGCAGCTGCAGGAAGTAGTGGACACATTTTCCTTCCCTTGTGGCCGCTGGCTGGCCAGGGATGAGGAGGATGGAGAGATCGTGGTTGAGCTGCTAACAGAGGACAATGAAGACCTGGAGAGTAAGTAGAGCATGCATGTGATGTGTTGACCCACTGGTCGCAGTTTACAGCACATATATATTGGTTTAAATGAGATTGTTGCTGCTTTGATTAATGGTTTTCCTCTCAGTGAACTCATATGACGTTCACGTGTTCACTGGGGCCATGTGGGGGGCGGGGACTGATTCCAACGTTTACATCAACATCTACGGAGAGACTGGTGACACAGGGGAGCGACGGCTCAGGAAGTCCAACAACCTGAACAAATTCGAGAAAAACCAGGTCAGTTTGGTTTCTGTTGGTGCAGAACGTCTAAAGCTGCAGTGAAGAGATAGTTTGCTTATCAGGACTGGCCAACTGATGAAAATCTTGTTTGATTGACATCATCTGAATCTCCAACCAATCGATTGGTCATTGGAGGGTGAAATAAGTTTTTAACAATATGAATGCACTGAATGCACTGTACCTGGTAGGCTTATAAGTCTAATTGAATAATAAAAAAATATATAAAGTGAGCAAAGTAAGACATTTTCACCCAATTATTAGACAAAACAACTTCTGTCATGTTCACTCAGAAAGCCTCAAGCATTAAACACAAAGTTATCATCATTCCAAAATGATCCAACAGATATTGGATCTTTGGAGCCTTGAAGGATAAATAAAGATCAAATAATAAAAAAAATGAGGTTCTCACGCTCTGCTATCCTAAGACCTGTGACCCTTTGTCCTCGTTTTGTGCATGTGTGACCCAGGAGGACATTTTTGACATCGCAGCGGTCGACCTGGGAGCCCTGAAGAAGCTGAGAATCCGGCACGACAACAGCCAGGCCAGCGCCGGCTGGTTTCTGGATAGAGTGGAGATTGTAGACAACAAAGATGACACCACGTATGTCATGATGATTTTAAGAGAGCAGCACTGCATCATCCCTTTACAGCGTCTTCAACATATAGCAGACATAACCTTTGCACACAAAATATCTCAGAGCGCCACTGTAAGGTGTAAAATGGTACAACATACTGTGTGTGTAGTAAATACTCTGGGTTAGAAGAGCTTCTCAGATGAGACTTGCGATCAGTTCAAAGTTCTTTCAGTTTTGGTATTTTTGGACACAGGAACATTTAACAATCTTCAGTTCGGGCCCTGGTTGTGGTTTAATTTCTAAGTAAACTGTGAGATTATAAAAATTAAAAATGGTGTGTTTTAGGTACTTTTTTCCTTGTAAGCGTTGGCTGGCTACCGATGAGGATGATGGACAGCTCGCCCGGGAGCTCGTTCCTGTGGACGAGGCCTTCATGAAGAAGGGCGATGATGATGAGGAAGACTCTGAAGCCACACTCGGTCTGGAACAGAAAGGTTAGAGCAACATTCTAGCACAGAGAATCTGACCTCTGGACAGTGGGGGAAGCTTTTTTAATTTAAATGAATAAGGATGGTAATCACCACAGTTGATCAATGGTTGTTCAAAGACTCATTCATTCTTATTTTCTTGTATGACAGCCATGTCAACCACATACACAATACGGATTAAAACTGGTGACAAGAAATACGCTGGAACAGACGCCAATGTCTATATGATCCTGTACGGTAGCAAGGACGACACAGGTAATATTTTATACTTTGGTAGTGAATTATATCTGTGTACTTGAATAACTAAAATACTTTGTGATTGGATAATCCACAGGGATAATAAACCTCAAGGCATCAAAGACCCATAAGAATAAGTTTGAACGGGGTATGATTGATGAGTTCACTGTGGAAGCCGTGGACATCGGACAGCTGAAGAAGCTCCGTATAGGACACGACAACCGTGGTACAGTAGGACCGACTCGAGCACATTATAAACACATAATGATGAATATACTCACTTGTGTCACTGTTTAAGGAGGAGGATCAGCAGGTTGGTTCCTTGACTGGGTGGAGATCGACGCCCCGTCTCTGGGACAGAAACTACGCTTCCCCTGTGGCCGTTGGCTGGATAAAGGGGAGGATGATGGTGCCATTTTCAGGGATCTATTCCCCAATAATCTTCAGACAGAGCTTTACACACCATGTAAATCACAGAAGTCTATATCACAATTTTAAATATAAAAAAAAACGTTGTTTTGATGCACATAATTGGTCATGATATTACTTAATTTTTATTTTGTAGTTGTTCCTTATGAGATCAAAACCTTCACGAGTGACGTGTTTGGAGCTGGCACAGATGCAGACGTCTTCATCGTCCTCTACGGGAGAGATGCAGTGTGCACACAGCAGAAGTGTCTGTGTGTCAACAAGAGGGAGAGGAGGATGTACTTTGAGAGAGGAGCTGAGGAAATGTTTATTGTAGAGGTATCAGTACATATTTTCATGGAACAAGTTGAATCGGAGCACTCCAAGGTCATAAGTGCAGTTTTTATATTTGCTCTCGTAAATTCCACACTGAATAATTCAATAGTGTTTCCTTGTTTCTGTGCAGCTAGAAGACGTGGGGGACGTAATTGAGAAGATCCGTATCGGTCATGACAACCGTGGGGTTAACCCAGGCTGGCACCTGGACAGGGTGGAGATCAGACGTCTGCTCAGAAAGGGAAAGGTAACGTCCACAGAGGAGGGAGTACTCAGTGCTTTTACTTTACGAAAAAGAACAATGTGTACATGTGAACATTGAGAAATTTTGCCTCAGAGATGTTATACTGTTTTATAACATATGGTACTATATAATAATACTTACATAGATATATTATTCACTGAACCATTAATGTTTAAACTGCATTTTGCATTATTGTAGTAAATTAACAATTTTTTATAACTTTATATACTTTTGATAATGCTCGATATTTTTAAAGATCTTATTAAATCTTAAACCTTAAAGCAACCAACGCCGTGCCTATGCATATTTGCCTATGATCTGCTAAATAAATTAGCTCTAAATACAAATGAAAAAAGTACAAGTACCTTAAATTTTCACCTTTATATAAAAATGTATATAAAGATCAGTCCTTCCCAAAAGCTCCAGGCCCTGATTGGTCTCAATACTTGCAACCTAACTCATAATTAACATTACGTATTTGATGTGAATGACTTCACTACCTTTGTCAGCATCTTCCTCTTTACATCCGTTGGTAACAGGGTCTACTTTTGGTCAGTAGGTGGAGATGTTCTCCTCACAGATAGATGAGGATAATCCGTCACTCTGACTCTCATACACTCACCCAGGGCTCAGATAAAAACACAACACTGTTCACAGATTTCCATCTAAGCCACAAACACACAAATGAAATTGGTGGTTGAGTTTTAAGCCTATCCCTCTGTTTCACTGCAGGGTTCAGAGACGGTCATCTTCCCATGTGAGCGCTGGCTCGCCAAGTCGGAGGATGATGGAGAGACGGTGAGAGAGCTGGTGCCCTCTGACATCATTACTGAGAAGCTTTCACGAGACGGAAGCCTGAAAGTCACTGAAGTCGAGGTGGAGGAAGCTCTAGAGAGTATGTGAACATGCTGGCACGAAAGAAAACAATCATATTCTACTTGGTTTATTAATAACAAATATACAATGCTGTGTTTTCTGTTGTCCCGTCTCAACCTTCTAGTTAGAAAAGGTAGAGACAAACATCCTTTCAGGTTCTGTCTGTCCTGAAATGAGTTTCTTTTATGACAGTGGCATAAAACATCAACTTTCTTTCTGGTCTATTTTCGAAAGTTTCCTCCAACATTTCCCCTGTGTTCATGTCTCTGCTCATTGTTTCCCCTACAGCTCACACATACAACGTGTCAGTGATGACAGGCGATGTGTACGGAGCCGGCACCGACGCCAACGTCTTCCTCACAATTTACGGGGACCTGGGCGACACCGGGGAGAGGAAGCTCAGCAAGTCTGAGACAAACAGCAACAAGTTTGAGCGAGGATGTGTAAGAAAGACCCACAACCTGTCTTTATTACTTTTAATAATTCTATCAAACTTCTCAGATACAAACAACTTCATGATGTGCACGCTATTCCACCGACTGTTTCCCCTCCTCAGGTGGATAAGTTTACTATTGAGGCAGTTGACCTTGGACAGGTTTTCAAGATAAAAATCCGCCACGACAACAGCATGATGAGCGCTGACTGGTACTTGGACCAGGTGGAGATTGTTGACGCGGACACGGAGGAGGTCTTCCTCTTCCTGTGTGAGCGTTGGCTGTCTCGGAAGAGGGAGGACAGACGCATCAAGAGAGTCTTCTACGTCAAGGTAACATGAATGAAATGAAATGACTGCATGTAGGAGGTGCCTTTATATACACATAGTAGAAATGGTAAAGAAGATATTAAAACTTAATACTAGAATGCAGAAAATGAAGAGTAAGCTCATGTATATTACATTTTATTACCTCAACCAAGGAAGTGGGTTCGATTGTTAGTTAGCAGGGTTACCCCAAAACTAGCCGATGGATTACCACGAAACTTAGCGGCAGGATATGTGGGTCAGGGAAAAACCTATTCAATTTTAAGCTTATTTTATAAGTTTATATCCATACATTTATAAACATATATATATATATATATATTTGTGTGTGTATATGCATATGAGTGTGTGTTTTTGCATTTGTCTGTATCACTGTGTGTGTGTTATGTATCTTTTAGGGTTTTGAAGGAGTAAGAGAGAGCATCAACAGTAAGAAGAAGAACTCTGCTCTGAAAGTGAAGAGTGTCGACAGTAACATGAACAAAAAGAACAAGAAGAAGAAGGAGGAGGAAATTGAGCTCCCCAGTAAGGAAGATCAAGAATCCACAGCTCTGCATGTCTGCTTCATCCGCTCTGTAAAATGCCTGTTATTGATCATCGGGCACAGACAATATTACATCATTTCTTGATCTCGTGAATGTGCCTTTTTACTGTGCAGTCATACCATACCACATCACCATCTGTACGGGACTGGAGCGGGATGCGAGCACCACCAGCAGGGCTTATGTGATCATCGTCGGGGCCAATCACGCCCAGACAGAGAGGTTGTGGCTGGACCTGGCAGATGGGAGGAAGGGCTTTGAGGCTGGCTCTCTGGAGAACCTTGAGTCCCACGGTTTAGACGTGGGCGAGATCAAAAAGGTTGAGGTGAGGGGGGGGGGGGGGGGGTTGCTATAAGAGATTCGCTGAGGATCATGGGTCCACACACTCAAACACACACAAACACACAGCAAAATACACCCATGTTGCTCGACGTGATTGTTTCTCTTCCTCCCCGCAGCTCGGCCACGATGGAGCCACTCCGGAGAGCTGCTGGCTGGTTGATGAGCTGGCTGTTGCCGTACCAACCAAAGGGGTCAAATATATCTTCGCTTGCAAGTGCTGGCTGGCCAAAGACAGGGGGGATGGGTTGACTGCTAGAATATTCAACGTGTTGGATGCAGAGGCCATTTCCATCTCCCAGAAGGTTTGTAAGCATAAACCGAAACTCAGTTCATGTCTCTATTGAAACCTCTGGGACAATTTACATGATGTACTAACATTCAACTTCCATCCAAACTCTCAGCCCTTTGAAACATGTTAAAACTTCCGGTTGGCACCTCTAAAATCTTGTAATTTTGAATTTGGTGATATTATTCGAATGGAATTACGATCGAACAGATGTGTCTCATCTTTCTGACTGTTAAGATTAAATAATTACTAGTATTACTTGCTATTATTTGGCTGTAACACCAGAACTGTATCTAAATATATTTGTGTTTTACTCCAAATGATGGTCATAATATCATTGATCAGGAAGGCGACTAATGTTTTGAGGGTCAAAAAAGTCATGATCGATAAGATCATGACTTTTTTTAGATCTGTAGGAAAGAAGTCATGCTATTTAAAATGAACAGTTGGATGTGGCTTATCTTGAAACAAATATGTTAATGGAAATTATATAATATTTCGAATAAGAGAGTCACCACATCGCAATCTTATTGGTTTACACCTTGGCTATTTATAAATGATACCTCCCCACATTGATGGATTACTAAATGGGCCTTATAACTATAAATAGCTAAAAAAAATAGCAATGAAGGGACGTGTCATTGTTACAGTAAAAGTTAATTTTTTTTCCATATATTGTCCACTATTATTTTATGTATGTTTGTTGCCATCGACCTTATAATTCCTTAAATGTAAACAGATTTTTATATGAATATTTATCAGCTGCAAAAATAAATCTTTCTCTCTCTGATGTTTCAGAGGTAAAATTGCTTGTGGGAGACGGATGTTTAAGAAAAGTGAAAATAAAATGTTTACATTTTCACATCAGATTATTTATGAGGTGACAGTGTCGACGGGAAGCGTGCAGGACGCAGGGTCAGACACGCAGATCTTCATGTCTGTGTTTGGGGCCAACGGCAGCACAGAGGAGATGCTGCTACAGAAGAACGAGGACAGGTGACCAAATACTGGACATCATCAGAAACAATATCAATGAAAAGACAATTTCATTTGATCAAGGATGATGCACTGTGTAATGTATGTGCTGTGCAACAGGTTTGAGCGCGGTCAGGACGACACTTTCAACATGGAGATTGAAGACATTGCCCCGCTGAAGAAGATGAGGCTTCGTATTGATGGCTCCGGCAGTCGACCTGACTGGTTCGTGGACAAGGTCAGCTCACCTGAAGCAACCTGCTGCAGAGGCAGACAGACATATGTGTGTTCAGGAGATGTTTACATGCTATAAAGTGTCAATGATTATAGGGAAGGCAAAGCCCTAAGCAGATAAACTTAGCAGAATTGTCTGATGATGTTATATACAGAAGATACTTGTGTAATTGTCAATGAAAAGAAGTACAGACGTTGCTGCGGTTTTAAAAGTGATCTCTTCTATAAAACATAAAACCAGGAGCATAATTGGCACAACAGTAACTTCCTCCAGATCGCTGGTTGAAAGCAGTCGCAGGTTTTGTGTTTGTGTCCTGATGCTGTAGGTCACAGGAACATTTAGTTATGTCACACCGACAAATACACATCTCTCCATGCCTGCAGGAAAATAGTCAATAATTCAACCACCCACAAAGATACAGAGACACACACACACACACATATACACACACACACACACACACACACACTGCAGGGCCCAGTGTTCCTGGAGTGATCATATTGACTCATTCTTTTTTTTGACCATGCTGTTGTTGCTGGCATCACAGACACCCACACGTCTACAATACACACAAACAGACTTGGTAAAGAGCACTGTGCTTTCAGGAGAGGGAGAAATTTGAGTGTGAACTGATGTGTGATAGTGCATATATCACAACTTGTTTATGTGTAGTTCTAAAATATAATCCACTGTATTAATAGTTTCCCAAAACGGTGTCCCCCTGAGCTTCCTCGGGCATCACCTGCTCACCTCCAAATTCAGTCCGATGTCCCAGGCGAACCGCTCTGATGAAACAGAGCGTATTTCCTATGCAAATGTCCTCTCTGGTAAAGGCAGGATGCCTGCAGAGCTGCAGAGCAGTCAGGAACAATACCTAGCCCTGCCTGTCCGTGCCTGGGACTCAGCGGCTGTGAACATCTCCTTGACTTGACCCTGGGAAGAGCCATGTGTGTCCAGCATCACAAGCAGATGTGCTGTCTTTATGGATTTCTGGGTCTGTGTATTGAAATCGACACAACAGTGCACCAGGCGCACTGCCAGCATACTAATCTCCCCAAATGAATATGCAGTGCAGAGTAACTGTGCCTGAGCCCAGTCTATATTAATGAACGCTTCCCAGAATAAGTGGTGACACATCTAAAGAGAAACGAGGATTTGTGTGCATGTCAAAATGTGACACTAACACTTTTTAATATACTCAGAGGAGATTGCTTTTTGCCATACAAGTGATTTTGACCAGTTGTCACTTGGACTCAAATAAGAAATTATAAGATTGCAGTGGTCAAAGGTCAAAGGTCACATACCTCACATTGTTGTGAATGCAATATGTCTGGAATAAGGACTGAAACTGCACTGCAGAGGCAATCATTTTTATCTTTGCAATACATTATAGTAACAAACTAATATTTTTAAACCTATAAGTTTTGAATAAGGACCTTTGGTGCCACACTTGTTATGAGACTTTAGTTTCACCAACATCAATGACAGGATTCTGACTGATATTTACAATTAGTGTAATATTATATTTACACAACTGACTCTGTTCATTCAGGTGATCATGCGTAACCTGACCACAGAGGAGGTGTCGGTGTTCACATATGAGGATTGGCTGTCCAGGACACATGGACCAAAGAGGACGATGATCTGCGAGATGGGCGCTGTGGTGGACGAGGAGATGATGGTGGAGCTCAGCACCTACATCATCCAGGTCAAGACCAGTGACATTGCAGGTAATAGGTTGTTGGCTGAAAACACATTATCACATCCGTTCCAAATGTACTGTGATTGAACAAAAGTGGAGTGGGCAAGAAAACAAAAGATGCCGGCTCTAAGAAAAATACAGACACAATCTAGTCATCCTTCCATCTCTGGGTCAGCATCAGGTATCGGGATGTGGAGAACAGGAGTTGTCTCTCATCAGTATCATCCTCCAGCTCTTCCTGGGGGATCCTCAATGACCTCAACAGCAACATGTCATCTGTGTTTAGTTTCCTGGCTGCACCTTTCCATCACCTCCGAGCTGTTTGTTTTTGAATCACTTTCAAAGGGATGTACCTGAGGGCATCCTGCAGGTGCTCGTCTCTCCAATGTGAATTCTTTACCCATGTAACAACAAATAAGGTCACCTCTGTCTGTAATATCATTATTTCACTCTCCACGTTAAGACGGTCATTACATATAGATGCTCATCCTCTCTTGACTTGTCCTTGTGCAGAGGGTTGTGTTTCCCATGAGGAGAGAGAGTGGAATCATTTCTGTTTGAGACCAACGTGGTAAAAGGAAGAGATCCTCTTCAGAGACCTTCCATGCAGCCCTCGCTCCCTCTGTTCCTCCTACAGGATTTTCTATAGCTCAGGCGAGCTGCTGATCAACACGATAGCAAGACGAGAAGTCTGAGCCGACTTCAAAGGGGCCGCTCTCTGGAGGCTGAGATGTAGCTCTGCACCGCTGCTCAGACTCTGTGAAGAATAATGAGCCAGGCTGACAGACACACGTACACAACAGACAGGCAGACATGCATTACATAGGTGAGGCTGTGCAAACGCTAATGGCCTCCCTGGGGATCTTTAAGGAGTGATCTGTATATGTAGGGTTGTAGTCAACCAAAGAAAAGCATAAGCGACTCAAATTGTACCTGCTCTTGTGTTGTTATGTCAGACACAGCTACCCTCTATGTGTTAGGGTAATTAACCGCTATCAGGGGTATTCACTTAAAACAAAGCCTACTCTTCTGTTTTTTCAGCACGCAGTAGTTTCGGTATTTTCGCTGACTCACCTCTGACTGTCCATACTCTCTTCTCTTGTCTGTTCACGGTGTGTTGGATTGGCTGAGTGGCATCTCAGGAGATGATTTAAAATGCATGCAATTGCTTTTAAAGGTACCTGGGCCACTAAACCAGTCAAAATGTGACAATCCTCATATAGGTCTATGTCAAGATAGAATGGCATCTGGGTCTGGATGTGAGCTGCGGTCAACCTATCAGTGACCTCTGCTCTAAATTAAATGTAAACTAACATAAAACTAGGGTTTGCGGAATATTAAAAGCGTTTAACCTAATTATTAAACCATGCATGATTACATTCTATGTTCACAATCAATGCCTAGATAGCGATAAAACACAAAGTTTATGGAGCATATTGCGCGGACAGGTTAGGTCACCTTCTATAGAGGATTTAGCATGTTGGTTGCTAAAATGATTTGCAAATGGCTGTTTGGAAAGTTCACGCTTGACTTATTGGTCTGATTTAACACAGCTGCACCTATGACCTGAGAACCTGGTAAATAAAATAGCATTGTCCAGTTAAATGGGAAACTGCAGCCAGAGTGGTGTGAAGAGCCACTGGATGTCAAGTATGTAAGGTTGTTACAAGTTTGTTGGCTTGATATCATGTTGCACAGACACCAGGACACAGAAAAGATGTTGCAAAATGAGTTGTAATGAAATTATTAAGCACAGAGGGATCATACATATGCTCTCTGAGTTCAGTTCTCTCCACTCCTCATTTTTTTTTACACATTGTGTGGTTGCTTGTTAGCTTCTTGGTTTCCTTTGGGCTTATCAGGAATTCAACACAACTGTGAGAAAGCAGAGATGCCCTGTGGTTCAAGACGATCTGAAACAAGAAGCAGAGTTTTGTCAATTTATTATCACCACACTTTAATCACAGAGGAGAGGTCGAGTCCATTCAATGAGGTTTCTATTTTCATCAATCTAAAGTACTCAGTCATACAAAGAATAGAAGTAGGTCCTTATTTGATGATTGTGCTAATGTCGATATGGCAACTGTAATTATAGACAAGAATCTAAAGCACAGTTAAGCTCACCCTTCCAGTCAGACCGAATTTCAGAGTACATTTTTCTAAATGGACAACTCTCTTCTGTCATTTCAGGAGCGGGCACTGATGCCAATGTGTGGGTCATCATTTTTGGAGAGAACGGAGACACGGGGACGCTGGCGCTGAAAGAATGCAACAAGTCCAACAAGTTTGAGCGCAAACAGATGGACACGTTTCGCTTCTCAGAAATCCTCAGCCTGGGAGAGCTCTCCAAAGTGCGGGTGTGGCACGACAACGCAGGTCAGCCACTTAAACATAAACACTCACACTTTGTAAGATATCTCTCTCCCCCCAGTCCACAAATGTCTGAGGTAACATTTGTCTTGCTTTTGAAGAAACCTGGACGATTGATGGTTATTGTAGCAGCTGTCCATCAATAACTACTCAGGACTGCTCTGGTTCCGGAGGAGGGACACAACTGATTTGCCCAAACGATTTCCTGCATTGCTCTTGGTTTATCAGTCTTAACGACATCTTAACTTAATGTATCCCCTTTCTATGCTGGTGTCACTCAACCCAGGTCCTGCTCCAGGATGGCATTTGGAGTACATCGATGTGAAGGATGAGATCATGGACAAAACCTTTCGCTTCCCGTGTGACCGCTGGCTCGCCAAGAACGACGACGATGGACAGATAATGAGAGAACTGGCTTGTGCTAACAACGACTACTTAGACCTCAATGAGAAGACCAGTAAGGATAGTACCTGCGATTACACATGATATCATAGAGCTATTAAACTAATTTGTCAGAAACTCCACAGAGAAGCAAGTGGTGTATCAGTTTACAGAGCAGCCAAACAATCACAGTGTTGCAGTCAAGTAGTTGCACCAACATTAAGCAGCGCTGATTCAATGTAATGAGAGAGAGCTGTGAGCAAAGAGGCAAACATGAATGAGACAAAATTACACACTGCATTCCTCCTGTATATTTTTTTAATGTAATATCTGAATCTATCTATGTATTCTGTGTGGAAATGATACCATTTCGGAAAAAATTGATTTTAACTGCTTTCTGGTTTTCTCTCAAGAATATGAAATTGTTGTCACGACTGGAGACACAGCTGAGGCTGAAACCAAAGAAAACACCTGGATCATTCTCGAGGGGAGGAAGGGTCGATCCAAAGAGATGGTCATGGAGAACTCGTCAAAGAAGAAGCGGTTCTTGCGGTAGGTTCTTGCTGTGAGAGGAACTCAGTGAGCTGTAACTGTTGCATGAAATTACCGGCACTTTCTCTCCCTGCAATTGTCCCACTTATGCAAATCCAATGTGAGACACCAGCTGCTCATTGACCCAACCTGCTCATGTCCCTCACTTTTTAGGGGAAATGTCGACAGATTTGAGTTTTCGTCCAAGAACCTGGGTGATATCGCAGGAATCTGCCTGGGCCACTCACCCAAGGATGGAAAGAAAGTAAAGGGGGAATTTTACTGGCATGTCGTGTCTGTTGTCGTCACTGAAAGAGAACTGGGAAACAAGTAAGACATCTAAGCATCCACTTTCTTCATTAATAGAAGTTTTTATCTCCACAAGGGAGGTTATATTTCCACCCCTGTGTAAATTAGGCATATTAAGAGGACTAATTTCTCCAAGTGTGTCAAAATTAGAGCAGCTTGATTGAAGTTAGGACTGTTGGGCCTTGGTGAAGGTATGTGCTCTACTGAGTGCAATTCCAGTTATTACTTATACAGTTTGGGGGTATCAGATAATATTCTATTTCTTTCTATCTCCTCACCTTCAGGTACATCTTCAATTGCAAAGCCCTCATCCCTCTCTCGGCTAAAAGGGATGATTTCTTGACCTTTGAGTGCTCAAAGACAATGGAGAGCTTCGCCAGTAAAGCTCGAAGCCTGGTCCCAGTCAAGTACGAGATCATCGTCATCACAGGCGACGAGAAAGGAGCAGGTACAGATGCCAACGTCTTCATCACCGTCTACGGCTCCAATGGAGATTCAGGCTGCCGGCAGCTGCGGCAGAAGTTCCGCAACCTTTTCGAACGAGGGCAAACGGACCGTTTCCTGTTGGAAATGTTGGACATGGGAGAGCTGCAGAAAGTGCGGGTGGCGCATGACAACTCTGGTTTGAGCCCCGGCTGGCAGCTGGACCGCGTGGAAGTCACCAATACGGCCAACGGTGTCACCACCATCTTCCTCTGCGGGAAGTGGCTGGACACGAAGAGGGCCGATGGGAAAATCACTAGGGTGATCTACCCGAAATATTAAAACAATTTATTATTTGAAAAAACTCCCAAAGCCGAGAGAGCGACACTCATGGTTGAATTTAAGGACTTTAAGAGATTTTTCTCTGGAATGTTTTATATTTCAGGAAGTGAGACAGATTTTTACATCCATGCTTTTTAATGGTCAGATGTTTAATACATGGGAATATAGCCCTTGGTCAGAAAAGTGAATGTGCCATTCTTTAGCTATTCAGGGATGATTTGCTCAGCTGCTTTGTCACAATAGAGATTTTTATAAAAGAGTCAACTCTTTTGTAATACTCACGTGTGTCCACATTCTTTTAACAGTGTAAACACAAATCCGTCCTGGGCCACATGTGAAGGACTCAGCTGACGTCCTCTGAGCCGCTGCAGTCTCACTACTAATCCAACGTAGATTTTCTCTTCTCGTTGATTGGTTTGTTTCCACCGCTAAAAATATCAACATCATAATGTTCAACACTTTCCTTAAATTGGTCAAATCTTTCTTCACAGCTGCACGAGAGCCCTGACTCGTCTCGCTCGCTCGCTCGTACTGACACACACACACACACACACACACACACACACACACACACACACACACACACACACACACACACACACACACACACACACACACACACACACACACACACACACACACACACACACACACACACACACACACACCTCTGAACTCAAACTGGTCCAAAACAACATTGTTTGGTCTTAACTAACACAAATGAAGTAGTTGTTAATTTGCATATACAGTAGACCATGAAAGTAGACCCTGCTGCTTTAAACCGACAATTATGGATTTTTTATTAAGCCACTTGGGAGCAGTGGAAAATGAATGGACACTACAACCTTTACAGTTTTTACATTTTGAACACTTAATTCATATCAATCATTTCGGGGGGGTTATCTCAACCCTTGAGGCAAGTGGGTAGTGTCGACCTATACTTGACACTGGTTTGTAGACGGTTGTGTGTATGGCGTTAGCATGTTCTCGAAACATGCTAACGGTAACGGTTGCTGCGGTAATGTCATTATGGTTTCAATACCAGATTTAACAGCTTCAGATGCAGCAGGAGTTCGAATTCACCAAATCATTATATCAAACATTATCTCATTTAATGTGAGGACTACAAGGAAACCTTTGAGCCTCTCCTCCATCTTTTTCTTCTGTTGTTTAATTGAGTTTCAACTTCCTGCACTTTGTCCGAAAATCAAAACTATTCAAAGTAAACAAACAGAACCAAGGTTCACTTTGATCAGGACCGAGACCATCTAATGTGGTCATACTAAGTTTAGGTCCATAGGTCAGAGGAATCTTTTAAACCTGGTGTTTTTTTGTTTTTGTGCTTAAATGTCCTTAGAAACGTGATGTTAAAGTTGTAAATTTAGCATTTTGCTTTTTTCTCACCAACCAATCAGCAGCCTCTTAGGTATCAGAGCCCATTACATCCACATCTTAGGGGGAAGTTAAGACCATTAGAAAAGAGTCGAAAACAAGTCAATTTTATCCAATTTATTACAAAAAGAGCACATACAAAAGGATAATATACAAGCCATGAAATTAAATTCAAATTAAAAAAACAGAACAGTTTGGGTTTAGCAATGCAACTTTTGAAATCATCACCGTTATTATTATTATTAGTAATAATAAATAAAGTACAAAATTCCACCAAATGTGAATCTAACATTTACCCATAATATGCTCATCCATTTCTTCATTAACACACTCATCACCACTAATGCGCTATTGCTTTAATATTAATGATAAATAGTTCTATTTTCAGATAAAATATCCTATATTGAAAAACATTGCGCAGTCACAGCTAAACAGCAGATTTTCATACGAGGATGGCGGCAGCCCTTTCACTGGCACTTTTTGGGATTTTTCTCTTCAGTTTTGTTTTTCAGATTCAAGCAGCAACAAAATTAATAGTTTTTTTTTCTGTTATATTCTTTGTATATATTTTCACCATATACTATTAAACCATTGAGACTATATTGAAACCTGAGAAAACATGCATTTTTAGAAAAAGGTTGTGCTTTAAAATCCTTGCCTTCCTTTTTAGACTGGGAAAGGAAACGGAGGATAGATCCAGAGAGGAGGGATGGACGGTGAAATCAAAAGAAGAAATGGAGAGAATAGGAGATGGGAGATAGGGAGAAGGGAGAAATGAAGGAGCGAAAGGTGAGTGGAGTATTTGTAAAGCCCACAGTGAAAGATGCCTCTTTAAAACTATTTCCCCGCAGCTATTTTGGACATTTTGACTGGAAGTTTTTGAGGAAAATGGCTTTTGTAGACACCTGTCAAATGTTGTCGTAGCTCCTTCGTGACCCATTCTTTCAATTAACTGGGCGACCAATAAGGCATGGTGGCTTCGTGGATTGATTGTTGATGGTTTCAGTCATATGGAAATATCTCCTAACACTTAGAGCGAGGCACTTGTTATGCGTAAGTCTACAAACTAGTCTGGAAAAAACGAACTGAAGAGAAACACCAGAGAAATTCAAATGAAAAGAGATCGACACAAAAGAGTTAAAGCGAAGGAACATGCTTCACAGATGATCATCATTAAGACCCATAGTGCATTGTGAGAAGCAGAGCATTAAAAATGAAATTTGAAAATAAAATTTAAAAAAAAGCCAGAGTTCTTAGTGATAATTTGAAATTATCGAAACTACCTTTTTGCCAGTGAGAGGGTTCCCATATTTAAACAAGTGAGTGCAAAACAAAAGAAAAGAGAAGTCACAAACTAAAACCAATTCACTTCATTGCAGTTTGTCCACTACATCACAGCATGGGGGATCTGAGAAATTGCATTGAATGGAATGTAACCAAGATCCACAGCACCACATGAGAGTGAGAAAGAGAGAGAGACAGACAGAGAGAGAGAGAGAGAGAGAGAGACAGAGAGAGAGAGCAGGAGAGAGAGAGAGCGGGCTCAGTAGCTCAGACTTGGACAGTAAACATCGCGCAGCCAGCTTGTGGAGGTCAAACAGCAGGGTGAATCGTGTTATTTTTGTTGTTTTCGTTTCAGTGTTCCAAAAAGTACAACTGCATGCAAAGCATTCCTATTTAAAACAATGCAAAAATGAGGTAATTGTTTTTTTTTCATAGCATTTTTTGTGTTATTTCTAAATAAATAAATTATGATTCAGTCGCCCCCCCCCAGAAAAAAAAACTATACAAAATTAAATACATACCCACAATATCTACAGTTAGTAATAAATTATGATTGTTAAATACTTAAGGCATCTGAACTGACAAGACCCTGTGTAAACTATGAAAACTTCATCACGGATGACTCCACTACAGGAGGAGGCAGTGTCGACACTGGCAGTGCACAAGACAGGGAGAAGTGGATCCTGTTTTGATTGGTCCTTGGCCTGAAAGAGACTCTGGGCCAAGTCTTATTCTTAATCATCACAGTGCGTAGGACGGCGAGGGTCCTCAGAGCAGCAATTAACACGCAGGGACCTGTGAACCGAAGTGAAAGCAGGCGAGACTGGATGGAACAGCCTGAGTGTTCCCCCTGCTGCCGTGTCGTCTCACGTCTGTGTGCACTGTGAGAGGGAGGCTGCCTCCGTCACACCACGTTCTACATGTTCTAGCAATACAGCATAGCAACCAGCATAGCAACCACGAGGGGAGGTCTGTCACACAAATACACGAGATCAATACACAAGCTCTTCTCTCTGCTGAAAACACTGCATGAATCTATACCTAAATATGAACCAAATGCAATACCGAGTGAAAAGAACTACTTGTCACCGTAACTACTGTCACATGTGTTTGTTCTTTAGGCCAACAGGTTCCCACCGAAAGAGGATCCCGAGATGCACGCACGCTACAAGTCAGGGGATCTGACGCCGTGCTTGTTTTTTTTTTTGTTTCTTTGTTAGTGTCGAGAAGCAATCACTAAGTCATGCACAGCCGTCTCTGCACCCTGAAAATGGAGTAACACTTGCAAAGCTCACAGCCCGACTCGACGCTGAAACATGCATTTTTTTTTAGCTCACGACGTTCTGCCACTGGCCCGGCGCCAAGATGAAGGTGCAGGTACCAAAGCGGCTCAATCTTCCTCCCACCTCGCTCGGCAGTGCACGATACTTTCTTTTATTCATCCTCCTGTTTTGTTTTTTTTTGGGCTTCGTGTTGTATAAGCACTCCAGTGGCCATTAACCTACAGTGAGTCTACCTGTTGCCTGAAACCCTTAAACTCACACACTCACATTTGCACTTTTTCCAACACCCACACTTTTAGTTTGCCACATCCACACACTCACAGCAGGGCCGAGCACAGACGTGTCGCCAGGTTGAAGCTACACTGTGAAAACAAAAATTGATTTTGGTAAAATACTCTCTACCTATTTTTTCTCTTTTTTAAACGTTAAAAACACACACAACGACTCAAGTCACCGGGCTGGGTTTTATGCGGCAGTGACAGAGAGACCAACTCACACGACACCATCTCACATGACACCAACCCAAGGTAAATGTACGACTGTATTGCAAAAATGTCAAAGCTGCATGAGAGAAGTAAAACACTCAGCTAGGCTGGCGCTCGCCCACCAGGAGGGCGTCTGTGCACCAGATATCACTTGTTGGTTACTGCTACTCTACTACGACCACAAATGATCTTTAGGTAAACATGGCATCAGAGCATTTAGTTTCTGGTAAGCTTTCTTGTGTGGCAGAATATTCATGTTGAAGTGTGTGTGAAAAGAGAGAAATATATATATATATATACATATATATATATATATATATTAAATGTGTGTGTATTATACATATATATGTACATGTATAATACACTCTCTCATAATACATGTATGAGAGAGGGAGAAAGTAGCCAGCTCACTGTGGGGTTATGATTCCACTCTCGGGACATTAAGTCATGGCTTTAAGGACATGCTACACAGCCCGGGGCTACCTACAGTACAACACTACCACAGCAACAACACCCAACTGACAAGCAGCAAGCTACAAGTAAACCCTGTGTACATATCTGTGTGTGTGTGAGAGTGTGTGTGTGTGTTTGCATGTCTTTTGCTTCCAGAAGGATGTGCTTCTATATAAAAGAGACTCTGTCGCGGCCTCTCGTGCAGTTAGTTATCCTGGCTTGGCTCAGTAAAGCATGAGTCAGAAGGAGGGTGGTGATGTCACATGACGTCTGGAGACATTTGGCAAAGCACCCGACAGTTGGGTGTGGGGGGGATGGGGTGGAAGAAAGCGTGGAACCACACAACGGTGATTGACAAGAGTGTGGAGGGGGGTGTGTGTGCGTGCGCGGTCTGAATCTCATCAGCTGTCAGGGTTCAGCTGTGTTTCGATGTCAACGCGGCAGATTGGACACTTCCTGCTGGTGGCCAGCCATTGGTCCACGCAGCCCTGGTGGAAGAGGTGCATGCAGGGCAGTCTCCTGCAGGACGGAGAAGAGAAAGACACAGGGTCAACGTTGAGTCACAGGGACAAGCATGAGTCTCAGCGGTGCAGACAACTATGTGCTTCTGCAACGGAACTTCTGAAACCTGCAGGGAGTTAATTTAGTTCCTTCAGGCATGCAGAGGGGACTTCGGTTGGGCCTGAGTCCCACACGCCTCTCGGACAGCTGAGACTCTGTATGTTGTAAACCGACTCTCTCCTCGTCCCACAGCACTTTTCTCTATCCCCTACATTCACCCACCCCAGCTCGGGTTTAACTGCCTGTGTAAAACCATGTGCTCTAGTCAGTGCTTGTAAAAAGGGCCATCGTTTGGAGGTGACTTATGCTACATACATACCACTGCGATTACGTATGAAAACTGTTTATTTGGACTGAAACGACCTGTGTCCACACCAGAGTTTGAAATCTGGTCTCCTACACATTTCAGCAGGTATATCATCGTAAAACGCTGAATTTAACTGCACACAGCTGATAGCTGTTAAAGACAACAGCAGTGCTTGTAATATATTGTGTCACGTTCTACACAGGTAGCTGAGGCCAATGCTGGTTGTTTGCTTCAGGATGGGGGACATGTGAGAGGAGCCTGACAAATCAGTGACCAAAAAGACGCAATCAGTTTAGATCCAAGACTTGAGAACCTAGCCTGGCTCTGTAAAAATGCCCACTAGCACCAGTAGAGCTCATCGATTTAAATGTGTGTTTGTTTAATCCATAGAAAGACAGAAGTGTAAATGTACTGGAGGGAGTTTATCTGTGTGAGACTATTTCTTGGCTGCAACATAGACTGGTTGCCTGACAACGGCTCAGAAATAAGAAATAGTCTCCAGATATAATCCCCTGAAAATTTTGATTTGTACACTTTGGCTTTAACATCCCAAGTATCTTCGATTCTGCAATCTATCCCTGCACGAGAAATAAAATGCAAGCATCATTTTAAAATTTGAAAGAAAACCGTGAAAACGTTTCTGACCTGACGTCCTCGGCGTCCTCCAGCATAGACAGACAGATGGTACACTTCTCATCCACATCGGTTTCCTCCTCCTCCCCGATCTTCAGATGCAGTGGCTTTCTCTGTGATCAGGTCACAATATAGAGACAAACAGTCAATGGGAGCCATTCGACCCAATGAGAAAACATTCAGTAATGTCTATGTCTGTTATTATCTGTCCAACCTTCTTGTATTTGTGTGGAAAGGTGAATCTCTCGATGGTCGTCTGAACGGCTCCTCTGCTTACACTCCCCAGCCGGTCTTCAAGCTGCAACAGCTCCTGGGGGAAAACATTACAATCACATAACCGATACTAACTGGACTGTGTTTTTGTCAACACCCCTAAAAGTGTTAAAAAACACTACAAATGAGTTAGACCTCATTTCCACAGGGAACATAAAGGGAGATTACTCATCAGCAGGAGTAAAAGTGTATGGAGCGATGAATTTCTCTATAATAATTTATTATTATTGATAATAATAACTTCATTTATATAGCAACTTTAAAAGCAGGGTTTACACAGACAAAGCAGACACACAAACTCAATCGCAAAAATGCATTCACATAAAAGTAATAAAAAGACAGCATCAAGTGAAGGCAGACAACACAAATAAAAGGAATAGAACAATAAAAAGAAATGGATGACACTACATGAGAGCGAATAAGTACAAACAACAAAAGCAATAAAACAAAAAGATAAAAAGATACAAATCTCTGATAGACTAAATAAAAATGTTGGTTCGAGAGTTTCAAAGTTTGTTTTCAAGTTACAAGGATGTTCTGGTTTGGATCGACGGAGGGAGGAAAGTGTACGGAGCGTTTTCAGGGATAATTTACCTCGTAACTCTCTCGCACAGCAGTGGCGTGCCTCGAGGGATTCAGACTTTGCAGGGCCAACAGGTGCAGCTGGGGGTACGGGTAGTTTCTGATTTCATGCACGACCTGGCAAAAGAGAGCTCCTCGTCATTTAACAGCACTGATAATCCTGCAGAGGAAAACAGGTCCTCTCTGTTCTTTGAATGTATCTGCCTCGTTTTGGAGAATGCAAAGTGCGACACAAGCACCAAACGTCTCTGTTTGTAAAACCCTAAAAAGTAAGAAACCTGCCGCTAGGTGCTGCAAATGCGACGCGACCCTAAATGACCTTCATCAACTGAGCAAGGTCGAGATTTAAAGGAAGGCCCGAACAATCTTAAACATTTCTTATTGAGTTTTTATTCTTCCATCTGGCCGTAGATTCAATCTGCCAAGATGCAGAACTTACAGATTTAAAAGGTCATTTATCCCTGCGGCCAACAGCCTTTCAAATGTCTCACTGTGATGTACTTGTATTTTTGAGGTATTTCTTGTTATTATATGCTTTGAAGTATACATTTAATTGCCCCTCAGGGATAATAAAGATTCCTCAAACCTTCTCCTGATTGACAAGACCCTTAAAGCTCTACAGTTCATTTACCATCCTTGTTTGAAAGCATCAGCTCAATGGAGAAAGCTCTAACTAGCAAATACAAAATTTGAAATAAATTATAGCAGGGCAGAATACCACCTACCACTTGTGCGGAGGATGTGTTCCTGGGGAAGTGGTGCATGCGAGGGGAGGCCAGGTAATGCTGATAGTGCTGAGGGAGCTGCTGGAGCTGGTACTGGTGGTGAGGGATGCCCGCGTCCACACTCAGGTCCCTGCAGGGCAGACAGACAGGCGGCTAAATCAACACTGTCAACCATGCTAGGACGATATGACAGACAGACAGAGGGGTGCCGAGACAAAGGCATCAAGATAATTCACACTCGTTTATCTCCAGCGGGGACTCACCAGTCAGTGCCTTCGGCCAGATACCGCGGCTGCTGTGTCATTGGCTGTGGAACATGGAGGGGAGGGGAGAACTCGTAGCCCGAACGCAGTCGGTGAGGGTTCAGGGGAATACGCTCCTGGGTTCTTCTAGAATAACACAGATACGTTAGACTTGGTTCTATGAGTAGACAGAATGTGTGAGTGTGTGTTATTTGCATGTAGACTAGTTTTACCTGGAGTGCGGGAGGATCCTGCGGTGCTGCGCTTCAAGAAGCTGCTGCTGGATGAGGTATTGCTGGTGTAAGGCCTGAGGTAGGAATGGAGGCCCCGGCACATCCTGGAACTGGGGGGGTGCGGGCAGGGCAGTGAGGGGCGGATGGTGCGCCGGGGGCAGGTGGGTGGCCAGGCCCGTCTGAGGGGGCTGGCTGGTGTGTCCCAGAGGGAACTCGGCTGAGATGGGCGCCTGGGGAGCGCCCAGGTGAAAGTGTCGGCAGGAGGTAGCATGGCTATTGTGATGCCTGGTGAAGTGTGCTCCTGTGGGAAAGAGATCCAAGTGATGAGAATTGAGCTTGAGATTACTCCCAACCACACAAACAACACACAGAGATGCAGACGAACAAATGAAGAACACATAAATACATGCACATTTGATTTCTGCCTCTCTCTCTCACACACACACACACAAATACATTTAAAAACATACAACTTATCCCACAGAGAGAACATACATATAGGACACAGGAAGAGACAAAGCAGACAAACCAACAGATGGATGACACAGGCACGCACACACACACACACACACACACACACACACACACACTAAGACCCCTGTGGAGCACCTTCTAAACCCACGGACAGATTGCACCCAGTGGCCTGTCTGTCCGCTCCCCATGATTCAGCCAGCAGGGAGGAGGGATCTTCACTAAGAGCCCGGGGTGGTTCTGAGATCTACAGCACCGAAGGGGTCGTCTGCAGCCTGTGATCTCCAGTCACTTTATTACATGTAGTTTCTATATTATATCTGCAGTTTGGTGGATCATAGATTAAACTGTCTCGTTCTGATTGAAACCCTCGCTGAGTCTGATAACCACCACCACAACCGAGGTGGGCTCAAGAGATTATCTTGCGTCCGGTTTCACCCTCCCCCATCGAGCCTCCTCTCAGAGGTGGAGGCGACGTGAGATTGTGCAGCGCGGTCCAGACTGAGTCTCCTCCTGCACAGGACAATCGATGCAAATTACTCCGAGTTCGGCGAGAGGCGGGTTGGGAGGAGGTTGCGGTGGGGACACACAGCTCATACTTCAACTTCCAATTACGAGCTTTCACATTACTGGGTTTGTGAAGCAGGACGCCGACCACAGGGTGTGGAGGATGGACCGTGCAGAGTGGATGTTACAATACCACTGTGTTGTGCTTTTTCAAAGGCCTGGAAATAGATCCAATCACTTTGAGTTGAATATTTTGGAGGAAATCTACTATATGTTGTTGTTGTTGTTTCAAGCGGAGTAGGAGGTAAACATGGTTTATATTAAGGTCATACAAGGTTTTGTATAAATACAATTATCGTTCTTTAGAGGTGTTAAAGGCAGCTTTTGCACAAATAAACTATTTCCCCTTGTTTCCAGTCTTTGTGCTAAGCTAATCAGCTTCTGACTGTAGCTTTCTGTTTAACAATCCAACATTAGAATTGTATCAAGCTACTCACCAAGCTCCCTGCCGGAAAGCAAACAAAAGCATCGGCCAGAATAGCGAACTTTTCCTTTAAATTAAGATGATAAAGACCAGGATTTTGTGTTGACATCTTAAAAAGACGATTATTATGACAGATGGTCTTATTTGTGTTGTGTAGAAAGTCAAATTTTCTCCAGTTGTGGCATTGCTGTTCCGTCTAAATGTGGAAAACATATGGACGCTGTAAACAAAAAATGTTGTGTATGTTTGTTTAGAGCGAATAAATGAATCATAAAAACTTCTGTATTATCTGAATCGAGCCTGTAAGGTGTAACATTTAACAAGTTCACATTAATAGCTTGTTTAGAGTTGACTGAAGAATTATGTTAGAATTAGACACCACATGAAAGTACAATCTGTTCAGGTCGAGCCTAATTTAATATGACACCTGCGTTTACCTGCTATTTCATATCAAGATGGCTGCTGTTAAAAAGGTCTGTTGGATTAAATGTGGACTTTCTAACAGTCATACTAATGACACTGTGTCTAATATGAGTAAGTGGGAGGATTCATTTATTACTTAATGGTTTTTTGATAAATTAAGCACTTTCTGAAAAATGTCATTAACTAAACCTAGTTCACAGGCTTCAGATCACATTTGCAAATTACCATCTGTAATCATTATAATCGTTACTCAACAAAATCCCTCATCTCTTACATGCATGTGATTATATGTTTATTATTTTTATTTATTGATAGGAATAGTTTGCCTTTTTGACTATATATTTATTCTGTCAGGGAACGATATCGGAACACTGAGACCACTCTTATGATTATTATAAATATTTATATATAATATAAAGCTTAGCTTAGCACAAAGACTGGAAACAGGGGTAAACAGAAGGCCTTGCTCTCTACAGCGTAGCATCTCCGGAGTATGTATTATTTAATTCATGCAAAATCCAAAGTGACAACGCAACAATTTGTTGTTTTATGGGGTTAATGTGGTGCTCTGTTTTTCACCAAAGAAATACCTGTGCACTCCAGGGTTTGTGTAAATCAAACAAAGACAATATAGAAATACATATAATTTTGTGAGCTGGGTGAGCCGTTTCCTCCGGTTTCCAGTATTTGTGCTAGGCTGTTTTAAGTAGCCTCTGGTTGCAGCATCATATTTAACATTGGATCGTCCAAATGTTCTCTCGTTCTCCTACAAATAGAGAATAAGCCTATTTCCCCAAATGTCTCGCTATTCATTTATTTTGCAGTTATTCCTAATATGGCATACAGTATATGCATGATTGTTGTTTTGCTTCGTTGACATTTCGCCTCAGGACATGAAAAGCCAATGAAGCTTGAGAGCCACTGGCAGACTGAAAACATTTGGCTGAGGAAGTAGAGCAGAAATGGCAGACTGTTGGTTTGATTTGGTAAAAAGGCTGTTCGTCACTATTGTATGAAACCTGTGACCTGGTAACACTGGCGTCCGTGTGGAGCTTAAAGTAAATGTCAAATTATTTGTCTGTGGGCTCCTCTGCAGAATCGGCCGCTGACATTAATGTTTGACATACTGCAGGTCTCCCAGCAGCGCTGGTGCTCTTACTCTTTATACGTCCCTGCTTTCACTTTGACGGACAGACACAAAATGCCTGGTTGGTGCAGGACGGACCCCCACCCCTTGCACACAGACACACACATGCTCTCATCCACCTCTCCTCACCCCTGAGTTGCTGCACAGGCAGCCCCTCCCCCACGGTGTGGCTGCAGCATGGCGTCCCCTGTGTGAGTGACAGCCCGGAAGCACCGCCCACCAGCGACTGCAGCAGCCTGACATTAAACCTGTCTCCCTCTCCCTCCCACCCTCCCTCCCTCCCGCTGCCATCGCTGCAGCTTTACAATCTCACCTCCTTTTCTAAACATAATCCTGTCTTCTTCCTAGTCTGATTGTCCTCCATCATGGAATGCTCCGAGCTGTGTGCTAGCTGTTTTTCACTGAAACCCGTCCCCACACCTGCTGATATCACAGATCCGCATACAAACCATTACAGTGTGGTTCTTAAAGGAATGCTATCGGCCTCTGTGATGTACATACAGCTGGACTGAAAACATGCACACATATTGGCTAATGTCTGCACTCGCTGACCTTGATTCTACAGTGCATGGGTCACATAAGGGCATGGTGGGAGGAAGACAAAAGATCTGATGCTAACAAGGTCTGTAGCCGTGCAGCTACTGTGGATTAACATATGTATTACAGCTGCTGGGTTATTTTAAAAGTCTGTTGCTGCAGTCGCTGGCAAGAAGTTGCAGAGCAACATATGGCTACTTCTCAGCCACACCTTGTGTCTCCAGACTCTGCACATAAATAACTCTGGACTATTTCAGACATTGTGAACAGATGTATGGCTCATGTGGCTGGAGCGGGCCGGTAAGGGGTCCCCGCTTTAAAACGCCTCAAAGTGCTGAGTCTCAAATTTTAAATGTGCAGTGAAATAGTCCAAATGAATAACACCCGAGCCTGTGCTGGACGTACTGCCCAGATTTCACACTTTTCAATGAAGAAAAAAGGCTTTGTTTACAGTGAGAGCAAACCCCTTAACCCAAGAGATCAAACTTAACACATAGGAAAATATGGAACTTATATACTGAATCATTTTGTTGGCTAGCATAAAAATGGAGTACTTGTGTAATTTAAGACTTTTCTTTACAGCGCATTGATCCTACCGTAAACACTATGTTGACACTTTCAGTTAACTCCCTGGGATAAATAATCAGGTCTTATCTGGGTCTTATCTGCACTTGTAATCTAATACAAGTCCCATTAGGTTTTTGTTGTCACCAGGTACAGACACACCACAGTTTTGACTATAGGAATTTAATCTCACATTATCAACCTGGCTGCTTCTTCCTGTGATTTAAGATTGTGTGTTAATGTGTCTGTTGTGCGACATGAACGTGAAAGGAAGTGGATGAAACAGACCAGTTTACACAGATATAAAACTTCACATACGAACAACTTGCAATGTGCCGATTGAACCGAGCGGATTTGTCATTACGCAACACATTTGAAGACTCTGTAAGGAAAAGTTGGACATTTTGGGGGATTTTGCATATTTGCTGTCAGATGTTATCAGATGAAAAGGTTGTCGGTTGTGATATCTGTCAGATAAATATAAGTAAAGAAAGAGCTGCTATGGCTCTTTCAAACTAACTAAATCCACCTGACAGCATCGCCAAAGCTCAGCAATAAATGTGTTATCCCTTCTCTCTGGACAAATTACTTATCAAGTTGTTTAAGCTAAACTAATGGACTCTATAGCTTCTCATTTACAGTAGAGATACAAGAGAAGTAACAACCTTTTCATCTCTTTGCCAGACAGCAAATAAGCAAAGTTCCCAAAATGTAGAACTATTCCTTTAATAACACACATTAAGAAGGTAGCCTAGTGTTAACGGTAGACAGACATCCAGGGTTGTTTGAATTCAGCTATTAATCAGTCAGTACCTCAAATTGTTGATATATATCTTGAGACGATTCATTCGCCAACCTATTTATATACTGTGGCTTATAAACCTTTAACATCTTTGGTTTTATTATTCCATTTAGGCAATGCTATAAATTGCAAAGCAGCGTATTCAACATGTTAACCTTGATTTTTTCTTATTTAGAAATCAGACATTCCTCTAAGGTTTTTTCTGCATTACTTTTACAGAAAACTGACAATAGTAAATAATATGACCGAATATATCTTACCCAATATAAGATTACCATGTTGAAGAAGGTTATCCATTTTGCCCAAAGTGGTTCCAATGTTAACTCAACACCAATAAACACCAATGAGTGGATGTGAGGGAGGCTTGGTTGAGTTTTATAAATAATAGTGTATGGAATAAGAGGGAATGACAGCGTGTAACATTAAATATCAATGCCGATGTGTTTCAGTATAAACATGCTTTTTCTTTTTTTTGTTGTTGAATGGACAGAAAATTTGGTTGCCCCAACTCCAAAGTAAGCAGAACAGCAACTTGAAGAAACTCTGTCAAAGACAGCTGAGAGAATGAGAGCACATAGAGAGTGAGGGGACCGTCTCAGTGACAGCAAGGTGTGGAAGGAGGAAGGGAGGAACACATGGAAATCAGCAAAAAGCACACTGAAGGTTAGGAAGAAAACTACAGTCTTTATTGGAAAATATTAGTATGTGTGGCACTGTGTGATAATAGTAATAATAAGAGTAATATAACCAGAATAATATCATGCAAATAAAGACCAAAGGCAAGGCCCGACCATGCTCTCTGTAGGGTTAACAGAACAGAAGCAGCATCCAATGAGTAGATGTGTATGCTTACAGCACATTTCAGTACAGCAGGGGCATCTCTACACAAAGATTACATTGGAATCTGCTGTTCAATGTGGAAAAACAAAAAGTATAAAATGACCATGCATTAGGATCTAATACAAGAACATAAGGTAGAAAGAACCACAACCAAAGAATAAAAAGACATTTTGATTCTAAAAGGAGTTCTACAGAAGTGCAGGATATACACATCCCTGTAAAATGGATAGCATTCTGGAAGTGTCTGAGGAGAAGACTTAAGAGGGGGCTGTGAATGATAGTGGTGAGGGGGGGGATTTTCAAAATGGCAAGATGAGTTAGACCTGAGTCTCGCCAATTTATTGTGACTGACAGAATCAATTCAGCTCGCATGAACAAAGGCTTTCACACATGGATAGGATGGTGACCAGCCGTTTGGACGCTTTGCACTACAGCAGGTGCAGTGGACCATCAGAGGTGAAAATAACACCACACAAATCACTGTAATTTCAGCGCTGCGAGAACAAGCCAATTGGTGAATGTAAGAAAAAAGCGGGATTATCGGTAAAATTGATTTAGAGTAGGTGATCATACGAGCAATTTTGTAGATGACAAAAGCTGGTACTTGGCAAAACAGGGGATTGGACACAAATATCCAAAGGGTTCGATCAAGCCTGGCTGTGATCGAATCAGGGAGGGGGGGGAGATCAAAATGTATCCACTTTACAGAAATTTACAGCAGAATGTAGTCTATCCACACTGAATGGGAGAATCACAATGACAGTCTGTAGTAAAAAGTCTACACGCTACAATGGGTTATTCACTAAAGAGCAACATGACAGTTTAAATAGAGACAAACTGCTTACTACAGAAGGTGTTATTCTTTAGTCGGTTACACAGAAGGATACGGTATGAGTGGGAACTCGGTTTGGTTTGTTTTAATGCCAATGTCGTCTTCAGATGGAAAAGAGGAAATGAGGAAGAAGGGGGTTCACAATACAGCTAGATGCAGAGAACAGGCAGAGGCTACGGCAGACAGCAGCAGATGATCGTTAGCTACACAATGGAGGGGGACAAAGGTCTGAGAAATGCGGAATGTAGAGCCAGCCTCGATACTATGGAACAGGAAAAAAGAACACAAATAAAAGCACAATGAAATCATTGGTGCTACTGCATGTAGTTTTAACAATCAGTCTATTCTTGCTCTTACTGCTATTATTACATAATCAACACAGATAGCCTAGTACTGCGATGGAGGATGATATTAATGCTGTTATGTCCAATCGAACGACTGTGGTTGTTCTACCGTTAGGCTGTTCTCGCTGCTGCAGCGTTTTTCATTGTGTATTTTTAGGATCGGAGGCAAACTGCCACCATTTTATAACCTCTCTGTATTAAACCTGAGGCACACTGCGACACTAAACTGGAGTAAAAGGATGAGTTAATAGAAAAGAATCATGTTAAAACGTGTTAACATGAGAACTACGAGGAGAGGAGGAGGGGGAGAAGGGGGGGGGGACAACACACTGGATGCCACACAAAGGGGCAAACAACCCTTGTCATGTTGTCAGCAGCGTGCACGGCCAGATTACACACAAATACACACAGTCGCGTGTCTTAATAGCAAACGAAGCGGTGCTAGTAAATGTGACGGTGTCGAGCTCCGGGTGTCGTCCCGAGTAAACACACGAACCCGAAGCACACGGGGGAGACCGCGCTGGCGGCGGAGGGTTAAAAAAAAAACGGAGTAAGCGGGGGGCTGCCGTTTGACAGCTGCGGTCATTCGGTGCCAGAAAACAGGCCCCGAAACAGCGCAACACACCGATACTCACGGTCCAGACAAGATGTCTGAGCGTTTCAAAGCGGCTACGCACACGCGACGCCACAGTTAGCAGCGCGGCTAATGTTATTCGTCGCTCGTCGCTAGCAGGTGTCAGCTCTGTTTACATCATGAGGACATTTAGAAAGAGAAGAAGAGACGCGGCGGGGTTTAACGGGGTTAGGACGTGAAATAGAAAAGCTCGTAAATACCTCTATTTCTAACTGAGCCGAAGACGGGGAGAACCAGATATCCAACATGTACTAACACCATCCTGGGTCCTTCTTTGTTGTGCAGCGGCCGCAGCGAGACAGATGGTCCATGGAAATGATCCCCTCCGGTGCTCGGCGCGTTCAAACGCACAGGCTGCGCTGGCTGCACACGCACACCCGCGCAGCCAATCAGCGGAGCCCCCCGAGCAGGAGCCTCCGGCTGTGGCAGGCGGCTCCGCCAATGGGAGCTGCGCGGGGGCGGGGACTGTCCGCCCCCTCCGTCCACACTGAAGCCTGCAGCCTAGAAGAGGTGCTGCTGCCTCCTCAAGTAAACATGGCCCCTCGTTAGCTTTCATTCACACTGATTATTCAGCACTGCCACGATTATGTCACACACACGATGGGTCTCATCGAGGAATTAAAATGAAAATCTGCAACAGATCATTCTGCAGGGACATAGAGTGTATGTAAAGAGGTCATACCATTCAATTTGCTTAGAATCTGGTACTATGCAATATCAAGGATAGGATCACAGATAATCAATCCAAATATTGATAATTTCCAGTGATTAAATCAGCTAAAGTACTATCACGTAAAGAAGAAAAACATGTTATGATTTATAACGTTAAATAATTATTGAATGGCTATTTGTTTGACTTTATTGAAGGTACTGCACTACAAGCATTCAGTCTCAAGATGTTAATCATCCTGCAGTATGTAGCTTTAGATTGTATTACTTTCCTAAAAAAGTAACTAACCAAATTGAAAACTCAAGTGGTTGTATACATATACATAACAAACCAACAAAACATCAAAACAAAAGGAAATGGGTAAATCTTCCTGCTACTCTCTTTATTATTTACTATTCCACTTTATCTCCAGTTCCTTTCTAATTACTCTTGTCTGTTTCTCAATTTAAAAGATATTCTTTCAATTTATTTAATCTCATCAACTGTTTAAAACACAAGGCTTTGTTTTTTATTTTCACAATTGATAAACGAGACAATTTTAAATGGTAAAACAACAATCTATTGTATGATTTCTCTGAATTAAAGAGATAATCACAGCAAATAGTTAATACGTGTGTCCATGTGTCTTTGGTATCCATACTCCAAATAAGACTTCATATAGTATCAATACTTTGAGGATTGACCCACAACCGAGGAAGCGACTGTGTTTGTCCTCACTGGGATAGATGATACACCAGGTAGCAAAGGGAGGATCAATAACGTTAAAAGTATTATTTAATATGCTGTGGTGGAAAAGTATATATATATATATATATATATATGTAGGCTATATATCAGGGACGACATGCACAGGGACAACAGATTCAAATTGGCTTCTACCTGACTCTGATGCAATGTAAACTCCATTGCCCCAGTAAAAAAATAAGCAATAAATAAAATGTGTATTTTCCATGGTCAATATTCTTTATTTTCATTCATGTAATAATATTACATTACCACAATATTAAGGAGAGCAACAGGAGTTATATGACGCAGTACTTAAGATTGTTGGCCCTGCATATACATGTTTTCAGATATTTCCTCAAAGTTCTGCTGGGGGCGACAAGAGGTAACCAAACTCTTACTAATGGGCATATTAGGCAAGGAAAGTGTGTTTCATGAAAGTGACGAAGCTGAATACGTTTAACCAGTGCCCTGACAATGGTCCCTAAATGCTGGCTCACTGGGACACCTGATCGAGCTAAGTTACCTGTTCCTTTCCCGCTACAGCTAAGCAAAAGTCTGTGCTGTGAAGAAAAAGCTATAAGAAAAAGTTGAATCTTGTACTGCAGCAAAGCCAAGAAGACAATCAAGAGAAAATCAGTTCAAACACTTGTCGGGGTAGGCTATCGCAGGGTCTTTTAACTCACCAACAACTCATGAGTAATACAGCTGCATTGAAATTCAGGACATTTTGACGTTAATAGTGCACTAATATTGTGTAAACTCTGAATATTCCCTGTCATGAATACTTGTTATACTTGTACTTATTTGACTACTTAAAGAGGTACATTGTGCTTGTAGTACTTAGATTTTACACTATGGTGTGCAAACCTTTACTTACATAAAATGTTGTAGTCTTCAGTGGAGCTCTTTCCTCATTACTTTTTACTTTAGTGAAGGGTTAGGGCTAAAATGAAGATGTGTGACTCCTTCTGAGTTGTAACTAATGAGAAGACTCCATAGTCTGTTTGTAATAAGAATCTCTGAAGTGTTTTAAGGACAAGAAAATCTGGTTAAGTTGGCCTTTCTTCACTCTGGGACCCAGTGGAGGATTTGTCCCATCTGTCTCTGTGTGGAAGGAATCAAATCACAGTCATTAGGGCTGCCTGCAGGACTGTAGGCAGATTACAGCTCATTAAGTAATATTCAGTTCTCATCCTCATTCATTTAAAACAACAATGACATCCTGAGCATATGTTGCACCTTTTTTCTGGCCACCAGATATCCTGAAAACTGTCCTGAATCCAGGAAACCTCTCTGTGTTCAATGTGGAGCCCGAGGGGTGAAGGAACAGATGGGCCTTGGAGGCTGGGGGAGTGGTCACCAAACTCTTAGTCCCATATGTCCTTGTCTTCCAGTTCCCACCATCTAATACTTTAAGCCTGCTGTGCCACACAAAGAGCCTTTCACAAAAGTTAACTATCAGCACAGGTCAAACTACTGCAATCAGTGCCCTTTATGCCCAAATAACAGGCGTCGGATCTTAAATTTTGTCAAACCATCAATTTTTTCTTCATTTATACTATAAAGCAGTGAACAGTCGGTACTGCAGTGGTAGATTCAATCGAAAAATGTTTTTCCCCCACTGCCTTCAATTCCAATGCAACATGTCAACAAGTGGTAGGAATCTTTTGAAAAAGGTTAAATGTATGATATAAAGTGCCAAAAGATGTCCAATTTGCAAATCAGATGACAAAGAAATTAATAGAAATTTAGAGAAAGACAAAGAAAAGTAAAAGAAAAAACAAGGATACATAAAGGCATGAAGAGGAAAATAAGCTCATCCTGGCAGAAGTTGTAGCATAGGCTGTGACCATCGTCTGATAGAAATCAGCGCTTTAATTTGTAATATATTGAGCAGAGCCTGAAAGTAACATTTCACTTTATTTTCACTGTTAAATAAAGTAGTTCCATATATTTTTATTTTGCCCTCTGGTGGTGGTTGAGGCAGCCATTCTCTCAATAAACCTTTATAGAACAGCACACTGAATGTAAACCTGCACACTGAGAGACATCTGCAGGAGGAAGGATGCTCATTTCTGCCCTTTGAGAGTGAACTGGCACATTCACTGCTCTGTGAGGCCACCGCTGCCCTGTAAAATAAAATTAGCATACAGCTGATGTCCTGCCCCCGGGGGTGAAAGGAGTAGGCTGAAGGGCTTCTTTGGGTTTTTAGGAGACGGGCCCCGCAGGCTGCATTGCTCCACTCCCTCATTGTCCTCCTTCTGTGAACTCCATATGTCCCTCTAGCGGCAGGTGTTGCGGTGTGACCTCTGACCCGACATGCAACTTTGGCGGGTGAGGGTGAAGTTGCATTGTTAACAGAGAGTCTCATAGTCTAGACTGTTTAGCCGCAGCATAAGAGAACACAATGAGATTTCTGATTAAGTTTTGAACCTATGATGGAAATTATTTTTACTCGTACAGACAGAAACACTTGTCTCATACCAGACACTTTTTAATAGACTGTCATTAGCATAATAGAAAATTTGAATTCCAGTGTTTTGTTTGCTAGAGTCATATTAAACATGTCAAAAATGTCAATTCAGTTGCAATTAGACGAGCTTTGACGGGTCGAACAATTCATTTATCAAAAAGATCCTCTCAGCTACATTTTCCTTCTCTGAGCTGGAAGCTGGCATTGGACATCCAAACAGTCACATGAGCAAAGACGACATTATCATCCCCGAAGCTATGAAACAAACAAAATAACTGTACACGAAAGTCATTAAATAATGCTCTATTTATTTAGTTTTAAAATAGTTTCTTTTGTTCTACAGACATATTTTCAAGGAAGTCAAGGACCTGCTGAAGCAACAAAATAAACAACCCTTTTTTGTTAATTTAAAATACTGAGCTTAAAACAAAAACAAAAAAACAACAGAAGAGCGAGGCTAAATTACTGGTAATGAGGGTAATATCAGACTTGAGGTTAAAATATGTGACCAAACATGCAATTTGCAACCCCAGTTGGGCATCACTGCCCTTTATTTTCTATACCAAACCTCTAAAGACATGGGCAACGTCTCACTAGCATCTCATAATAATCCTATAAGGAACAAGAGCAACATCGGTTTCGCAAGCAGAAGTGGTCTTTAAAAGAATCAACACTACAGTAGTAGCTGCATATAGTGGAAAAACAAAGCAACTGGCCAATGGAACAAACGGTATCTTGAATAAACTGCACCGACTTCAAAGTTAAAGTAAACTCAATTTAACCTGAATAAACTAGAGGCAATTTTCAGATTGGCAAACTGACAAAGTGAAAACATATTCCATTTAGACTTTGGTTTAGTTCCTTAGAATGAAGATTGTCCCTTTTCTGTGACAAGCGAACGTTAAAATAATGACTATAGTTCTCAAGCATCACTTATAAGAATGTAGATGTGCAATAAAATAAAATCAAGTGTTAAACAGTGTATGAAGTTGGATTTTTGATTAAAAAAAAAATTCTAATTAACCAGCATGGCTGCAGTACTGCATGAAGAGAAAAATAAGACCACAGGGAAAAGAGAGCAAGCAGGCCCTGAGCATTAGGGTAAGAACAGTTCATACACAAAAATGTCTCTTCTATAAACGCCGGACACACGTGGGCACAAACTCAACACCACCTCTACTGTTTTTTTTTTTATACGTGTGCTATATTCACATCTATTATTAAAATATTTATTGTTGAGATAGCAAAAAAATCCACTGCTTTATATTAGGTAAAAGAATAAGCTTTATACCATTCTAAAAAGAAAAATAGTGCACATTTCAAGGCATTCAGGCCATCTTGCTTTGCAGTATTCCATGGAAGATACATTTTCCTCAGTTGTTATAAAGGGGTCCCCAGAGGTTTAAAGGTGTTTGCATTCACTCAGAGTGGGCATGCAAACAGTGAAGTGCATCCAGTCAGCCCTGCAGTCATACAATCACTGAGAGCTAAACGTCGCTCTGTAGCAGAGACGTGGCGTCCAACGTAAAAATCTATCTCGGACCAGGAGATACAGACGTTCTATTGCCAAACACACACCATTGCCACATATTGTACTGCTGCAGTGGAAATGAGTCCTACCTTGTAGTGGGTCTGTGACAAATTTGCTTGTGTTGTGTCTCCCCATAGAGTGGGACCAGTGGTTTGATTTGTTATCACGAAGAAGGAAAGGGGAACTCTAACAGTAACGCAAATGAAAACTGTGAATTTAAAGCAAGAAACATTGAGTAATGTCATTATTAGCTTTTTGGTGGAGGTTTCACACTAGATGAGAAAATCTTCATAACTGCCCAGTCCATTAAAAATGAAGGTACAGCTAGCAGCGAGTTATCTTAGCTTAGCATAGACCTGTGAACCTCTGATGGTTGCTACCTACGGACGGAGCCGAGCTTTTCCCTGTGTTTCCAGTCTTAAGCTAAGCTAACCAGCTAGTGGCTGTATATTTCACAAAAAAAGATAGTTATTTAACTCATTTACATTCTTAGCAAGAAAATGAATGGAAATAATAATTTCCCAAAATGTCCAACCACTTCTTCAACACAAAGCAAAACCTAAACACTACTGGACTGATCATCAGAGTACAGGCTGTGCGATGCTGGGCACTATATAATAAAGCAAAGACATCAATGCAGATCTAAATATGAAACCAGTGGTGAGACTTTTGAAAACAAAAATGTACAACAGAAAGTGTACAAGCTGCCATTTTGTCTAGACCGCAGGTGACTGCAAATAAAAATGCAGAATCCATTCAGAAAAATATGCCGTTCAAGCGTCTGTCGGGAAACGGATCAACGGCAGCATCGTGATACCGACCTGCTTTCAAGCAGCAAGTTGAAGTTTTCTCTGTACAGCCTGCAAGCACACAACACAAAATTACTACCTACATCCGTTATAAAGGGGTAACTGAGGTATCAAATGAAGGGAGGATATTGCTATCATTAACAAATATATCACTCTTAACGTATGTTTCCACCTGCACTGAAAAAGCTGTGCCATTTATTAGAGCTAATTACATAGATGACAAGCCAGGGCCGGGGAATTACGTCAGCAGAATGGCTTTGATACAAATGATTGTTCAACATTAAGTTAAAAAACAAACAAACAGTGCTCTGGAGCTGATAGAGTTCACAAGCGGTTACAGGCGAGGCTGCAACTCTAGGAAGGATTTCAGCCGTAACATGGAGGCGAGGTGAGACGGGTGAGGATCGGGAGTGAGAGGGGGAAACAAGGAGTCTTCAGTGTACAAGTCGTCTAAAGAAGGTATTTGTGTCCGGTGTCCTCGTCGAGCGTGAGGTCCACCACTTCAGGAGGGGACACCCAGTTAGGCTGAGGGGAAACAGTAGTCCAGAGCTGGGGTTGATTTGTGCTGTTTAACTGCTCCACTGAACTCTCCTTCCAGGAGGACAGACTCTTAATCACACCTCCACACGGGTGGGCGCATCTGGAGTGATAAAAATGAATTATTTTTATAAACTGGCAGGGAAATATTGGATTTTCTACAACCGAGTATTAAGGCCATATGTCATAATTTTACAAGAATAAATTATAATTTTCATGCAGGCGACAGTTTGATCTTCTAATATTCCCCTGCAATATTTCACTTTGTTCTCAAAATCTCAAGATTTTTCCCAATGTAAGTGGCCCTAATACTCTGTTGTAATATTCAGTGTATAAAATGATAATACTTTCCCCCCTTCACGTCTTTACCTTGGTTTCTCTTGTACGCCGACTATTTCCACCTCGCTGTCAGAGGAAGCAATGTTAATCTGGCTCTTGCGTTGAGAACTCTTGTGCGACAGCCCTGCCTCCACGTGGCCTGAAACAAACAAAGAGGAACAGTCACACATTGTGGGGAGGGTTGGCAGCAGTAGGGAGCTTCAGGCCCTGCTGACACATGAAGACTGCAGCTGCTTTGACAGACCAGGATGAATCTGACACTTGTGTTTTGCGACGCTGACCGGATAGCATGGAGTGACTGACAAAACAGAAAATTGTGGACATTACATTCATGTTTCTAAAAAGCCAGCTAGCCGGCATTAAAAGGTCAATTCTTTTGGTCTTTTAATAGTCCCAAAATGCAAGCCATCAGTGTGGGATGCAGAGTGGCACGTTCAATGACGTCTTGTTGACATTAATAAGAAAGATTCCCCACTTCTGCGTGACACCTATGCCTCTAAAAGTCCTGTCTTCACTGAGAGGAGTGGAAAAGATCAGTGGAGATATACTGGGTTTGTAACTGACCTGAGATTGAGCTCAGAGCTCTTACACACCCAGAGTAAGCTGCCATACCCTGGCCTCTGTGTGTTTTTAGCTCATGCTTTATCACCGTAGGCCGGTCTGTCTCCACACTCATACTCTCCTGGTTAGAATCAGTGTCTGAAATATCATAGTGACCCACTACTGGAGGCCCGTCTGCGGGAAACAAAGAGAACACTTCATTATTCAAATCGTCCCCGGGACTAGTGGGACACTAAACGTCCATAGTCCCGCTAACTGCAGCATCGGATGTGTTTGTAAACAAGAAACAGCCTGTTCTACCAGATGCTAAGGTAAACCAGTAGAAGGATAACAGCACTCGATGGGCTGCAAAACACAAACAATTACATCTATGATAATTTCTTCAAGCCATGTGAGTGAGGCTTTTATAAGAGTGGATGTGTTTGCGGTGCATCATTAACCCCTTTGCAGCAGCACAGTCTTTTCTCTCCATTTATTGCTTTTAAAAGGAACAGCCATTCACATGAAACAACACCAGAATACAGTCATTACAAAACACTTTCAAAATAAATCTTACTCGGCGAGAGACACGTTGTGGGATAACAAAAGCCGACGAACAGAATAGAAGAACTGTGGAAGAGCAGGAACACAAATCTTTGTTCTACCCTGTCATAGGAGTCCCTGGGAGACACCCACACACAGCTACGCAGACTTGTGTGTGTGTGTGTGTGTGTGAGAGAGAGAGGCTATGAGAACACTGCCTATGAATAGCTGATTGGTAGCAGGGTTACCAGAGAAACCGAGCACATGGTAAAAGGTCATGTAATAAGGATAGAAAAAGGACTAATGTAAACCAGGATAGTCTCTTTGGTAAACAATGGACTGTCCTTAGTGTTGTTTATAATGCACACAGCTTGTGATGTATGCACGAGGCTCTCGTTACCGTGTTGATTTAAAGGTTATTTCAGTTGGGATAAATGCGAGACGGCAGTTGTTGGATCCATTTAAACGCAAAATGGCAAAAGTATGAAACAAAAAACACCAATATCCACACCATTTGAAACAAAACCATTCGGCCAAGAGAAAACAACTAAGTAGATAAAAATGTTCTGTCAGTAACAGTTTTATCAGCATAAGCACAGTTGCACACATGCTGCTGACGAAAACTAATTTGGCCTTGCACATTCTGTATACTAATATAGTCACATGCAAACAGGTGGGGATGCTGTAGGGTCTGTAAAATTGACAGTCAAGGGGCTACATATACACACATACAGAAAACACACTGTAACATCCTAACTATAAATATGATTAGGCCAAAGAGTCCATCAATGTCTGTGATGCTTCGATAGTGTTAGCTGTGTTAAGAACGCTATGGTCGTCAGCGAAAGTAGTTTGAGACGACTACTGAGAAGGAGTAACTCCGCCTCAAAGACCACAGGATCTGAACCGGAGAAGGCCACTTAATCACCCAGATCTTTTTTTTTTTTGTAAAACCAGTAAACATTGCCATGCACCACACTGCAGCTGTACTACTGCTGTGTATCTGTAAGTTTGATGCCTGGGCTTTTCGTTTTTAGGTTACAGTCCAGCTTCGGAACACGAGGTGCCTTGTGGAGACACAGGCCAAGCTGGCAGACCAGTGCAAATTAAAACAAAACAATTAACTTGGCAAATATAATACGTGAAAACTTGAGGCTCTTGTCATTGCAGCTAACAGCTACAACAAAAGGATTCCCATTCCTTGTCTGATGCCCATAAACTACACATAGGCTACTAAAAATAGCTGGGAATCATTCCTCCCTCACTAGTTTCCTGTTACTGCACACAGGCAGCGATAGCAGCAAATGTAACAGAAAGGCAAATATAAAAAAAATGTAAACAAGTCTAATCTAATTACATAATTTTAGAAAGCAAGAAATTGTGTGGGTAAGTATATTGCATTTATATTTATAGGCATATCTATGTGTAAATGTTTTGATGTTAATAAAGCTGTGCCACCAAAGTAAAGGGTGACATTAGATTTCTAAATTCCTGAAACATTTATGAGCAAAGTGCTTACATAATTCAGGAAAAACAATGCTAATGTAGGGTGCTGAACCTGATTTCTAAAGAAATTGTACTATGACGCTTAATCAATCTTTCCCAGCACAAGTTCAGAATGACAAGGCACATGCTATTAAGCAGCAGCACCCTAACTTGCACTGTCATGATGGCCGCCCCGGTGCTGTAATGCACAGTCCTGTATGGATGACGTATTCAGCGTGTGTGTTTATTTGTGTAGAGCTTTTAAACTAAAATCAAACAAGCTATACAATAAGCAATACAGTAAGAGCCCTGACTCGACAGTTCATCGAGATTTGCCCCGTGTCCATGTCACCGATGCTGCAGAAATCAAACAGGTGAGTTGAAGGATTGAATGAAAGTCAAATCTCACAGTGATTCAGTGCCGGCAGACACACTCAGGCCTCAGGTCTGCACAGTCATCTTCAAATAAGCAGCTCCAGCCGCTGATGATCATATATCTGTTGTTCGGTGACCTTGCATCATTTACCCATTGCCATGCTTTCTGTATGAACTAATTCTACACTTGGTAAGATCGTAGTGTGAAACTGCAAAGAGTGAAGAGGTGAAATCTAAATATTCAAGAGACCTGGGTCTGGAACAACTAGATTTCCATTCTGAGTGACCACTTCCGGTATGATGTTGTTGTTGTTTATAGGGGTGGGGGGGAGACTGTTGTCTCGCGCCGACATGTAGGCCGCCATAGTCTCTGCAGACTCAGATGATGGCAAAAAGGAACTGGGAGGGGACGGGCGTGCCCTCTGGGAGTGATGTTGCGGCCCCTCGTGGGCGTCACTTGAGCGTTTGGACGAGTCCGCGTCTGAGTCGAGGTGTGCAAGCTTTTCCATCCAGATGCGGAAGCGCTCCTCGGTCTGACGCTGCATCACGGCAAAGCGCGTCATGGCCTCCTCCAGCACGCTGCCGATGCCGTTCCTGTCCCACGAGCTGCTGTCCAGCAGCCCATGAATCTGGGCGCCCACTCTGGATCTCTCCGATGCACGTCTGAAGCCAGCTTTAAAGACATTGAGGCCAAGCCATAAGAAAATACAGTAGCACTTTCATGCTTCGGAGGTGGACTTTTGTATTAAAAAGAGAAAATGACAGTTTGTTTTTGGTTACGTGCAGATCGACTCTTTCATGCTGATGGACTACATCATGCAGTTGTAGCACTCAAATCTGTGTGCGGGATGTAAAAATGGTTGAAAACGTTTTATGTACAACGGATCCCTACAGTAAGGAACTGGATGTCTCAGGAGACATATTCAGGGACTGCAGTTTGAAAAGTGTGTTAACTGATGAGACTTTGAGGCAAACACACCCACTTAAGATTAATTCATTACAAGGACTATTATGTCAAAACAAGTGACCTAAATAATAATTCATTAAACAAACCGCTAACACTCACTTCAATCCTGAATTTAAAGTAACAGAAAAGCTGACAACTTGAACCAACCCAACAGGTTATGTTGTAAGGAACACAGGAAAAGATCAGCCTGAAGTTTGCATATTGACTTCTTCCACAACAGCAGCAATCATTAACCAAGCATCAGTTACTTACAGAATTCACGTCCGCAAGTGTCAGGAAACATTAGATTAACTGAGGGAACAATCACAGGACTGATGTGCGGGCAGACAATACTGTCAGCGTTTAATCCTATTACACACTTCTGTGACTGAGTTCAGTTTGCAGAACATCCATTTACTCTAACAGCTGTATATGCATTAATATGCTAGAGTCGCTGACAAAAGGGCTATACTAATTCTCAAAGGTGCTATGGAACTCTAAATAATGAGCCACCTGTTTACAAAAAGCTTTGTCGCCCCCTGTGAAGGCAGAGCGGAGAGTACGACAGACCTGAGGAATAGTTTAAAGCCACAGGCAGAGAGAGAGGGAGAAGCACAATAATACTAAATGCCAAGCAGCCTTGAGGTGACACAGACATTCACTGTACCTCTCTTAATAGAAACAATTATTAAAATCTTTTTAAATGGTCTATACACATGCTCTTAAAATGGCTGAGGTCTAAACTTTATGGTATGAGGTAACATTTTGAAAGCAAATAGAGTCTGAACAGTCGCTGCAGAGTCTTGCAACTCCGACCGACACAGTGAGATCATTCACCAGCGTCTATTGACAGCAAAGGCTGCGGATAAAAATGGCTCACTTGTTGAATAGCAGAACCCACAATACAGATTCGAGTAACACAGCTCTGTATTTATTATTCTATGGAGTTGAAAAATGACCACTAGTTTACCAAAGCATGCCAACGACAAGACAAAGTTCCAAACTAAATACATGTTGTACTACTACAAGTGACTGGGCATGGGCCCTTCTAGGGTGAATGAAGACAGATGATGAGTGAGAAAATAAGAAAAAAGACAATAAAACAAACAGACATAGCATTGCTAATACTGATCTGATATCATGAAGTATGAGCTATATGTGACTAGTCAGTTTGATTTGGGGTGCCAAATTTTAATTTGTTGGTTACGGTCTGTATTTGACTCTGATGGCAAATGATCTGTGATTTTTATACAGGGTTAGTCTGTGTCTTTTCATTACCATGTGAGAGTGTTTTAGGCAAGCTATCTAAGTAACTGCTGCTACTGCTATTCTAGACAATGATACTGTGATAATGTATTGTGTGTTGTGAACACTGGATGTTACCTGGAATATCTGTCTTGATTGTCTTGCTACCTCCTGAAGTGTCATCATCCTCATCGTCAGAGGTGCTGGTGCTGGAGTCACACGTGAGCTCGCTGTCACTTGTACTGCTGTCCTGCAGCAGGTTATACTTCTTCCGTGCTGCCGCCTCTCGTTTTTGCCTTAGCAAACGCATGCGCTCTTTGTGTTTCTGGCTCCGATGACCTTTCACTTTCCCTAGTTTGCCATTGGTTTGTTTTTCCTGTCCTCCTGCTGCTACCACATTGGACTGGCAACGATTCTTCTTTGCGGCCATGGCATTGGGAGGCATCTCGCTCTCGGAACGTGACCGCCGAGACTTCCTCCCCCCAGCCGTAGTGGCAGATGCTTGCTTTCTTCCTGCATGCCCAGAATCGTTTACAGCTTCCATGTTGCCCTCTTCATCTTCGCCTGCAGGAGGAGCAGCACCTTCTTCCCCTGAGGAGAGTGTATCTGAGTCAGCAAGGTGGCCGCTGGATGAGGGGGAGAGCATGCAGGGGTTTGAGGAGTCACTCTCATAGATATGATGGGAAACGGGCTTGTCGCTTTCTGTAGAGGCGTTCTGGGACTCCGGGGAGTCTCTGCGGAGCTCTTTCATCAGGCATGGCATGGAGAGGAGGCTCTGCTCACCCTCCGTATTCAAGGGGCTGTCTCCCTCTTTTTCCCCTGGTGGTGAGCTTGTACTGGTGGTGGTCTCCGTTTTCAGATGTTCGTCCTGGTCTTCCTGAACAGAAGCCGTGGCTGATTGTACTTCATCAAGGCACTCTGAGGGGCACTCAGCATCCACAAATTCCTCTGCCTTCTCTGTATCAGCCATCTTCATCCTAGTTGAGCCCAGAGCCCAAAGGTCCGACAAACATGGACCAATGTGCCTGGATAGGAGCTCACCTGCTGGAAGATAAAAATAATTCAGTGAAAATCAGTGCAACTTGATACATGTCAGGAAATGGAGGATAACTTACTGCATATTGTATTACAAGTCAGACTTTCAGTAAAGAATTGTTAGTCACACTGGACTGTCACCGTGGCTGTCTGCATTTGAGCGACTACTTCAAACATGTGTTGGATAAACCGCTGTAGACTAAAGGTCAAATATAGGATCTTTACCATTGCTTTGAATGTCAAAGTTTTGCTATATTTAGAGGGCAGTACTTACTAATGCATTGTTAAAATTATTAACTCATACATGTTCATATTCTCATCATCATAAACAATAAAAAGCCACAGAAATTAATATTTGGAACTAAATGATAAGATCTCCAATTCAACTATGTTGGCATCAGTGCACCGGTTTTCCTCGCCATTCAAATTCGTACATAACCACTGACTTTCACCATATTTGTACACTTTGTACTAAGTTGACATGTTGCAAAACTGTTGACTATTCCTAAGACCCATCAAATACTCACTTTAAATATGAGGTAACAATCTGGCCAGAAATTCCCATTTATCGATGTAGCTGGTGAACATTGACATTAGCTAATCTGAAGACTGGGTTTTGCTCTTACTTTAAATTTCAATCTTTTTTACGTCTCACTCAGTTAGAAAATGTTTTCACTAACATCTGTTAAACCTCCTCACGTGTGTGTCTACTGAGATGCATTTTAGTGCCTGGATGAATGTCTTTAGTTACTTGTGTCTGCGGCTAGCTGAGGCTAACACAGGCTCTGTTCTCCTACTTTAAGCTGCGTAGGGAAGCTAACCTCGGCCATAACCTTACACTCGCCAACTTGGCGAGGAGAAGACAAGTCATGGAAAAATATTCGGGTTGCGGGACAGCTGCCTTACCGGGTCCTATAAATGGAAGCGGTATCTATCCAGCCCGAGGTGTAACAGGCAGGATAATGTCAGCGGCTAACGATATCCGAAGCAACTTAGCATTTGACATCGGCTGCGCTAGTTGAAACTTACCGTGGCGTTACTTCTAATCTTCTTCTCCCCGCGTCAGACTTTTCCACATCTTTGGTAATTTGTGGCCTCTTGGATTTTCGCTGCATAAACGCCCCCGTGCAAAAATGCGATTCACTTCGGGGTAGCTTGGAAGAATTTGAAGGTGTTTTGGCGCAGTGCGCTCGCAGCTTTGCGAGCCCTGTTAGCGGCTAGCTGTGTGTTTATTTTAAAATGTCTCCATCGGCCGTTCACAAAGATACATGCGCCACTTCCGGCCTGCTGCTCGGGGCCGAGCGCCTCCTACGGTCAGAAAATGATAGTACAGACCGTGAAAATACTGCAGCACCAGTTTTGGTCAAACTTTGTACTTCACAAAAAATCCACAGGGATGGTCATATCAATGCGTTGGTACACTTTGATCAGGGATCAGAATACAAAATACCAAAACAGAAATGAAAGCTGAATACAAGCCGACTTATGTTAAGGGGTTTACTTATATATCAGAAATGTCTCCATTAATTTATAAAGACAGCCAATATAACACTTTTGAATGGATTTTATGCATCAGAGATAGAAATTCCACACCGGAGACAATTTCCTGGATAAGAGATTTGTTTTGTTGATGTTTAATGACAAGATACAATATGCACTGATGCTTTATAAAAGAGAATGCTCTGACCCAAAGGTAATTTTGGAAGAAATTAATCGATTTGATTATAAATAATTCCATTCATTAATTTAGTTGATGATCACTACCATTCCTTATAAAACAGAATACATGTGATTTTGAGGTTATTAAGATAGTTGGTACTGTGAGGTTCTATCTTGGATTTTTCTGACAGGTTACTTTCACCCACTGTCCTCTATTTCAACTTAACATGACAACAAACTATTTCATATTTTTAGGGCTGCCATCTACAGCTAAATTTCACTATCAATTTTCAATATAATGTCAAAAAGTATCGTGGGGGGGAAATAATCACTTCTTTCCAGAGCCTTTTAATATCCTATTTTGAATTTAAGTGCAAGAGCCGAAAACATATTCATTTATATTATATGAAAATTGAAAATAAGATAAAAATAAGTAGAGGTGCTTTATTTTTAGAAGTACTTCCGGGGCACTGTGACCTTTCTTTGGATCTACTTCCGTGTCCGCCATCCTTCTCTCTCGGCTCCGGGGGCAGCTCAGACTTCAGGATTCAGCCATGTTGTCAGTTCGCGTCGCAGCGGCTCTCGCCCGCGCTTTACCTCGACGGGCTGGATTTGTAAGCACCTCTAACTTCTTTATTCTTACATTTATGTTGACTTCATCCAGAAAAACGTCGCATTTATCTCCATTTAGCGTCATGGCGGTGCGGTGTCTTTGCACCGGAGGGCACCGGGCCCTTCAACACAGTGTTCAAGTTAGTAGATGACGGGCAGCAGCAGCAAAAAACCTCCTTACAGACAATGAAGAGCATCGTAAATAGAAACTAGACGTTGAAATGAATGTCTAGTCCTTGTATTGATCCTGTGAGACATTGTCAGTGAGTATGACGAGGCCCGAAGTACAGTAGTGAAGGTCAGGTTGAGCTCAGATCAGATGCCAGCTTCCACTGCTAATGCCTTTCACAGGCTAAATCTTGGCATCTACATATTTAACTTTAAGTAAGTTTTATAGACACTGTTAGCTAATATAGGTTTTATTTTCTACAATTAAACTACAATTCAATGTATTTGGAAGCTGCTCACCTCTACTCAATCAATGCGTGCCACTGTTCTGAAGTTGCGAAGTAATGAATTATTGAAAGGTCATAACAAAATGTATAAATCTACCTAATTTCAAACGCTGATTTTGTTACATATTGTATAAACTAGAATGGTACTCAATAGAGTGCATATCCTCTCCAAGGCCCACCAGTCTCCTTCAATTCAATCAAGCTGCTCCAAAGTTCTCTTACTGATAGTTATGTCTCTTAAATATGCCAGATTGTTTTCATCAATATCTCTATAATTTTTTTTAACGAAATTAACAAAAATGTCAAAACGTCCTATCCTGCAATGTTAAAGAAAGTGGGAGGGGGGAATATGCCATTCCATAATTGAATGGGTTCTTCTCTGAGCCAATATAAAATGCAAATTAAAACATACCATCCTTGGTAGAGGTAATGAAGCAAAGTATTGTTTGTTCTGGCCGCCATCTTTAGTTGTTTAGATGTATGCAACTTTAACAGCTTAACTGTTTTTTCACATTTCATACCCGTATTTTTACCAATACGATGTACCTAATAAATTGTACGTGTAGGAGTTGGATTCAGTTAGCTTAAAAATGTTGAAGTTATTTTACCTTAATAAAAATCTTTTCCTTTACTTCTTCCCATTGGCACACAGGTATCCAAGAACGTCGCTGCAGCATGTGTAGGTGCCAAGAGTCTACACACTACCCGCCCATGGCTGCAGAAAACAGGTATTTAAAAGAATCGTTTAATTACCTTGTTTAAAATGAATTTCATTTGATGATATATTAGCCATCAAGCGTTCTAAAAATATCAAGGGTAAGACTCATCTGTATCATGTGGAGTTTTCAAAGATAATGCTGAACATTCCTTATAGGCACTGCCGAGGTCTCATCCATTCTTGAGGAGAAGATACTGGGAGCTGACACCAGTTGTGATTTGGAAGAGACTGGTCGCGTGCTGTCCATCGGTGATGGTATTGCCAGAGTGTACGGTCTTAGGAATGTCCAGGCTGAGGAGATGGTGGAGTTCTCCTCTGGGCTCAAGGTAACATTGGTGTTATTCTTAGATACTGACCTCTGTATAGAATGGGCGGCTGCAGCTTCAATGTTTGGAAATATTTGATTCAAAAGCACCTGATTATATTCCCTTAACCTCCTTTTGTTCATAAAGTTTAAATTTACAGTACATGGCCACATCTGTTTAAATATACCTCCATAGAAGTATGTCACTATTCATCAAACTCTGTACATTTTGAGAATCAAATACAACCAACATGTTATCAGTAATTTAGCCATGTTAATGCAGGGGAGATTGATAACAACTGTTGTTTCCTCTGTTCCTCAGGGCATGTCTCTGAACTTGGAGCCCGACAACGTTGGTGTTGTGGTGTTCGGTAACGACAAACTGATCAAGGAGGGCGACGTTGTCAAGAGAACAGGCGCTATTGTAGACGTGCCCGTTGGTGTAGAGCTCCTGGGCCGTGTTGTCGACGCTCTGGGAAACGCCATCGATGGAAAGGTAACGACAGAATTCATTGTCAAGATGGGTCGTCTTTCGGTGTTCCTCACGTTCTTAAATTTCGAGTAATTATATTGGCATTCGGTAGACACACCCATTGCAGTTTAGCTATAAAATGTCAGAATTAGATGACAACCTCCGAGAAGGGAATTTTGCCACATATTAGAAATTTGTTGATCCCACTAAAACGCTGTCCCTCTTTTTCTTCACAGGGCCCCCTCGGCTCTAATGAACGTAGGCGTGTAGGTCTGAAGGCCCCTGGTATCATCCCCCGTATCTCTGTGAGGGAGCCCATGCAGACTGGTATCAAAGCAGTGGACAGTCTGGTGCCCATCGGCCGTGGACAGCGTGAACTCATCATTGGAGACAGGCAGACTGGGTATGATGATCTTTGCTCATAGTAAATAATGCAGCAATCTGAAAAACATAATAAAACGTAAACTTATTTCTTTCCACATCAAGAACCTACCTTTTTAAAGGAAATGCTGCATGACATTTAATGTGACTCAAAGCAGTTTAGCGTCATTCAGGGTTGCAGGGCAAGAATCAAGACACGATTCTTGATGCACTTATAGACTTAATGCTTTGAAATGGACAATATAATAGGTTTTTCAAGACAAAAGGCAAACATGGAGGCAAGTTTAAGTTAGTTTCAACTGAGGCCCATGTAACTTTTAGAGAATTTATACTAAGAATATCGGGCCCCTAAAGGATACACAATTAAAAAGCACCTGTGTACAACATGGATGTGTTTGTTCGGCGTTTCCACAGTGCTTAATCTCTTTATCTGTGCTGCAGAAAAACCGCCATCGCCATCGACACAATCATCAACCAGAAACGTTTCAACGATGGAACTGATGAGAAGAAGAAGCTGTATTGCATCTACGTCGCTATTGGCCAGAAGAGATCCACAGTGGCTCAGCTGGTGAAGAGGCTCACAGACGCCAAGGCCATGGAGTACACCATCGTGGTGTCTGCCACCGCCTCCGATGCCGCCCCACTGCAGTACCTGGCTCCCTACTCCGGCTGCTCCATGGGAGAGTACTTCAGGGACAACGGCAAGCACGCCCTGATCATCTATGATGATCTGTCCAAGCAGGTGATTGCTTGAAGGGTTTTTTTTGCAAATAAAATCATTTTCTGAAGGTTTAGGTTAGAGCTCAACTCAACCTTGTGCTATCTTCCTGCAGGCCGTCGCCTACCGTCAGATGTCTCTGCTGCTCCGTCGCCCCCCCGGTCGTGAGGCCTACCCAGGAGATGTCTTCTACCTGCATTCCCGTCTGCTGGAGAGAGCTGCCAAGATGAATGACAACTTCGGCGGCGGCTCCCTCACAGCCCTCCCTGTTATCGAGACACAGGCTGGCGACGTGTCAGCCTACATTCCAACCAATGTCATCTCCATCACAGACGGACAGGTGAGCGTGTGATTCACTGTCACACTTCATCACAAGAAGAAGCCTGAGCGGGTATTTAAACCATGTTTCTTCTCTCAGATCTTCTTGGAGACTGAGCTGTTCTATAAGGGTATCCGCCCAGCCATCAACGTCGGTCTGTCTGTGTCGCGTGTCGGGTCTGCTGCCCAGACCAAGGCCATGAAGCAGGTCAGACTCACTCGCACTCCCTCATCTCCCAGCTGAGATCAGTTATACTCTTTGATTCTGACTTGTTGATTCTGTCCGTCATCAGGTGGCCGGCACCATGAAGCTGGAGCTTGCCCAGTATCGTGAGGTGGCCGCCTTCGCTCAGTTTGGTTCTGACTTGGACGCTGCCACTCAGCAGCTTCTGAGCCGTGGTGTTCGTCTGACAGAGCTCCTGAAACAGGGGCAGTACTGTGAGTATTCGCTGTTCTTTTCAGGGCTTAAGATGAAGAATGAATACAGCCTAGAGTTGTCTTTAACTGTGTCGGTTTACCTTTTGTCTTTCAGGTCCCATGGCTATTGAAGAACAGGTCACGGTAATTTATGCTGGTGTGAGAGGATACCTGGATAAAATGGAGCCAAGCAAGATCACCAGGTTCGAGAGTACGTTCCTGCAGCACGTTCTGAGCCAGCACAAAGACCTGCTGGCAGCTATTAGGTAAGTTAAAGACCTTTTTGAAGGGGAAGCATGTGTGTGATTTTTGCCTTTTTGTAACTAATCTCTTCTTCGTTGCAGGACTGATGGCATGATCTCTGAGGCATCTGATACCAAGCTCAAGCAGATTGTCTTGACCTTCCTCTCCAGCTTTGAGTAAAGGGATGCTTTAATGGTCTGGTTGTTTTCATGTTTGCATAGTGCTGTCATTAATGGTTTCTGTGAACTTGAACTATAAAAAAAAAAAAGGCACTTGATCTTAAATGTACAGATATCTCCTAACAGAGAATAAAGTATTCCAACTAATTGACTTTATCGCCTCTTAATGATTGGTGGACTGTTGTTGGGTTACATATCTTCACTCCACAATTTGAAAGTCTCACTGATCATAAAATAACACAGTAAAGATACTGAACATAGCTGGGATACAGTGCACAGCTCCGTCTCTGAACTATGCTGCTTTTGAACAGAACAAATATAAAGCAGATGATGCACTGGTAGTTTACCGGCTGTCTTCCCCGGCAAACTTAAATACCAACACTGAAAACTTCCCACACGTCTTTCAAAAGCCAGCATGTTGACGCAGCACACTAGAACACTATTTTCATTATAAAATCTAAAGCTGCATAATTAACCAGTTTAAAACATGAGTCTCATTTCTTGAAATTTCACAAATGACACTATTCTCCTTCTGCCATTAAGTGGCAGTAATAATACTATCTCTAAATATCTCACAGTTCAGCACAACCCTGCTGTAGATTCTCAGCATCACCTTCACGAGTTATCTACTTGTGTTAGTTCATTCAGCGTTTAACCCACAAAAGCACAAACTAAATTACAGCGTCTCCCTCTGGTGATATCAGGAAATAATCCTCAAGTACTCTAAACATGTTTGAGAGATGAGGCAGTGAAACTGGGAATTATGGGCTGAACCTCATTTCCGTTTCCTGTAGTAGAAATTCTTTCTGCAAAGCTTATTATACAACAAACTTCATACACAGTAAAAAAATAAATCGGCCAACAAATTAGAATATAAATTTGTATTTATTAGAGTGAAAACATCAAACAATAGTGACTTTAAACATGTGAGTGATAATGAAATCTGGAGGTGACCGAACATTTGTCTTACAAAATAGTGACGATCTTTAACAATCGCTGAACTGAAAAGTGCACAGTAAACGTTTCACAGCAATTTAAGTAACAGTGCATAGTACATGATTCACAATTGATCAACTTTAGTGGCAGTGTGTTCAATAAATAAATAAATAAAATGTGAAGTGGTGTAACATCAGTGATAAGTGACAAACTAAATACAAATACATTAAATACAAATACATTAAATGTGTCTTTCCACAAAAATATGTAAATAAATTAAGTAAAATTAAATAAACTTTAAAACCATTGATGGTATCAGACCCAGTACTGTTTGGTGTGAACAGCCGGCCTGTGGTGCTTATGTTTGGGCACATTATTCTGCTTGACGTAGCAGGGGTCATAATAATCCCAATCCAAGGCTGAACCCAGCACACCGTTGGACAGGCCGTCACTGTCGGCTGACAAAATCCGCAGGGAGACACCTGAACGCAGATCATGAGTCACATAAAGCAGTTGTTTCATTAGAGCGGTCACAGGTACTGATTTAAAACCTGTGATTCCTCATGTGTCCCCTGTGGAGATCCTGTGCCGCTTCTCGTCAACATTCTACTCAACCACTGAAGATGGAATCACCTGCTGTACTTGCTTTGTCCAGTTGGACGCAGCATTAGTTACTGAGTCTTATTGAACAATGCCGGTGAACGTACCTGCACTTGCACCAAAGTCGCTGTCGAGTCCAGGACCCACAGCAGATGTGTTGAGGCAGGACGTCTCAGAGGGACGGCTGTTGTACTCGCACTCCATGTCTACTTTGTCAAACACGTACACTGCGGCCGCTGGATTCACATCAGTCAGCATCTCATAGGCACTGCTCCGATAAATAAAACCCACATGTTCTGTCTCCTGCTGTGAATGAAGCAGGAAAAATAACTAAGAAAGATGAATTCAAGAGCTGGAGCTTCAGTTTGATTAGACCACAGGGTTTAACATTTGTTGTCGAGTTTTTAGATCCTGTGGAAAGTCATTTTCTATTTGTTGGTAACCAGAAGTCTTATATAAAATGGTGACAATCCAAGCTTCATAATGGCTTATTGGACAAATTTGACAAAACACTAAGAGGATCTGTTGCACTAAAGAGAGGAGAGACTTAGAGTTTTAAAAATATTGGATCATTATTACTAGAAATCCATTGATTGTATCAAATATCGGACATTGAAAATTGGGACCTGTGCAAATAACATTTAACATTTATATCAAAACAAGCATGATCACCTGTCAGTTGTTTGACAAATGAAACGTAAATGTCAGACATGAGATATATACCGTAGAAAACATTTAAATGCATTATATTTTCCTATGTCTCACATCAACTGGTCTAGATATGTCTAATATGTGTGGACAACCAAATGAACACAAATCAATTTTGTGTTCATCTATAGCTCAGCTGGATAACTGTCCTGGGGCCCCAGATCTCCATCCTTAAGGGGCCCCCCGAAAACGTCCAACTGACAGGAATAGGGTCTAAAGAAGGGACTTCTTTTTTTATTATTGTCTTGAGGCCCTGAGGCAAAATCCAACACCTTCACTGTTTTGCCCATTTATATTTGCTAGGAGCAGATGTCTAAATTTGTGTTTAAACCAATCACAACTACAAGAGGTTACCAGGGGCCCTGCAGCTCATTTGTATTCATGCAGAAAAAGTAATGACGAAAATGTAAACCTGCCTGTGTCACATTGGGCCTTCACTGGTTCCCTTTAGATACTGACACTCACCATGGGAGAGTTTGGCGGAACAAGGTTGACTCTGGTTTCAGCCTCGGAGTCGCTGGACTGCGGTAGAAGCGGAGCGCTCCTGCACCAGCGGGCTTTGCCAACGCCGTGTGTCCGTGATCCGCAGGCCAGATCCAGTCTGGGGCAGAAACCTGCCGCGGGGGAAGTGGCCCTGATGGTGCTCGGCGCCCTCAGGGACCCCGAGCCGGTGGCGCCGTCCGGCCTCAGGAGCCGGATCCTCTGCTCCACCCCGGCCCTCTCCCTGGACGAGGCCCTGGACGAGGTGACAGGGTGCGGCAGGATGGGCTCCGACACGGACACGTAGACTCTCCTCCCGTCCTGCAGCGGGGGAAAGGGCGAGTCGGACGCCCTCCCGGCTCTGTGCAGGCCGGACTGCAGGAGCATCTCCTCCGCGTCCTCCCGCTTCTGTCTGCCGCCGCTGCCCTTCGACAGGATGAGGAACTTGTAGCCCAGGAAGAGGCAGTTGAGCAGCAGCAGGATGACCACGCAGGGGATGAGCAGAAGGACGACCAAAGTCAGGTTGGTCACTGGGTAACCTTCTGTCAGATTGGGTGGCGTGGTCGGACTTATGTGCGACATTTCATCCGAGGGGACATAGGGGGCTGGATTTTAGAGACACCCTGATCTCAGCTGAGGTTTCTGCTTGTCTCTCAATGCACAGGTGGATCGATGTGTCAATCAATGTGGACTTCTTTGACTTTGACACCAGCCGGGACTCTGTCTCCAGATGTGCCTTTGATCTTCTAGCCCCTTCCTCTTCATCATCATGGACTGATGCTGTCTGGGTTTTCAAAGCAGAGTCTCGATCTGACACTGTAGCAGCATGGGCTCAGATGGTAGCCACAGAAATTACACATCAACAGGTGTGTCCTATTATCGGCTGTTTGGTGTTGTGGTGGCACCGAGTGACCACTAGGTGGCAGCAGGGGCCCCAGCATCACTGCATCCGAGAGCTCTGCAGTGATGCCCGGCAGATCTCCATGCTCTGACTTGAGCTTTCTATGGGCTGCAACGTATAACAGTTGATTGTGGACTTGAAAGTGCAAAGGGGGCAGCTGTGGCTCAGGGGGTGGAGCGGGTTATCAACTATCCAGAGGGTTGATCCCAGTCTTCTTGGGCAACAGACTGAGTGATGATGGAATGAGCTCCCCATCGACATCCGGACAGCAGAACACTTACACATCTTCCTGCGCAAGCTAAAAGAATACCTCTTCCGACTATACCTTGAATACAAAAAAATACTAACATTTTTTTAAACTTGCAATTTAGTAGCACTTAAATGGCACTTACTTTTGTAGTTTTGCCTTATTTTTTGAAGAAATTGTACTTTCTTGATTCTTGTTGTTCTGGGTGTGTACCCTCGGGGTTGAATGCACTTATTGTAAGTCGCTTTGGATAAAAGCGTCAGCTAAATGAAATGTTGTGTAAATGTTATGTGATATGGGAGTGCTGCACTATAAAAATTAGGTTGAAAAAGAGCTTTGAGTGATCATCAATACCTTAAAATGCTGTATAAATTCAGAGCATTCCCCAAACTACAGAATTATCATTAAGTGAGAGTAGGAAACAGAAGTCAAATCCTTTTTTTTTTTTATTGATTTTTCATGCTTTCAACATATCTGGTAATAATACATCGTCAGCCGACTCCTTGCACAATATATACAAACATTTTCAAATAATTCAATAGAACATTTGACAGAGGAATCTCTCTTAGAGACAATGTATTTGCATTTTGCACACAAAGTAGATCTTTGCACACAAGTACATGTTGCTATTATAAGAAATCACTGCTAAAGATCAGTCATATGAACACCATATAACTATGATAAAAGTTGTTTTTTTCTTTTTCTCTGCACGTGTTTCTACCCCTCGGGTTTAAGGAAGTCTATACAGACTTGAATAGCACACTGATACCCTGCGATAGCTTTTGCAGGTATAACAGTAAAGAGAAGCTTTTCACTTCAAGAGAAAGGCTGTATTGAGTCAGTACGTCCTCAGATACCAAAGACCCCGTTCATCACTTGTGAACTCGCTGCTCATGTGGCCTCATATAGCTGTCGTGCATGAAGCCTAATACCTGCAGAGTCCTGTCTGAACTCACTTCATTGCCGCTTACCATGTCCAAACACAATAAGAGGTTGTGGTAGGTTGTGATACTTAGCACCTCGGGCAAGGCTGTGTTTGTGAATTGATAACAACATACACAAGCGGTGAAGCTGCGTCAACACCCCCCCCCCCCCGTGTTTGATGCCAAGCAGGCTAGCACTGGGCCAGGCTGTGCTTGATGATCTCGCGGGACTGCGGCGGGATCCGGTCGGGGAAGAGCACCTGGAACTCCACCACCAGGTCGCCGCGCTGGGACGGGCTCTTGGGCATTGGGAGACCCTCGCCCCTCAGCCGCCGGACGGCACCGGGTTTGATGACATCGCTGCACGGCAGAGGCATCATCCGCTTGTCCAGCGTGGGGACGTTGACTGTGCAGCCGCAGAGAGCCTGGACACACAACAGGAAGGAGTCGAAAAGTTAGCCATGTAGAGCAGGTAGATTTAGAGCAAGTTTCATAACGCTGTCTGAGTGGCCTCGCTATGACTGGAATGAAGTGGGCTGCACTCACACACACACAAAAAATCAATTAAATGCCTGATCTTTAAAGGTGTCAAGTTGCATAATGGATAAATATAGAGAGTCTGTCTTTGTGAAAGCCAACCATTTTTCGGTGTTACACAACAGACCGGTGCTACAGATGTTATAATCGCTGCTCTATTTACAGGCTGTGTGTGGGAGTTAAGTGCTTTGGTGACTGAGTGGAGCCACAGGAAGATGGAGGAGCTCTTTTGAAATGCCAGTCGAGGTGACTGCTACCCTGCTAATCTGTGTGTGGGTTGGAAGAAGTGAGAGCCAGAGAGGGAGCGAGCTAGTACAGGGAGAGGAGAGGAGTCTGCAGCACACACACACACAGTGGCTGAGAGTGTGAAGTGGGATTCGTGGGGGCAGTGAGCGCTGAGGCTAAATTTAGCTTTTTGCTCTCACTCTCTCCATAGGGGCTGATGAGGTAACGTAGGCGGTGGCAGCCTACTGCTGCTGTTCAGTTAGTGGGGGTCTGTAAGTCCCACTGCAGGCTCGGGGCTCGGATGCCCATAAGAGAATATATGTTATGTATTGAGTCTATATCTCAAAGTACCCGTATTTGGCAGAGATGGTCTGATTGACATTATTCAACAGTTACATAAAGACAAGAAGTGATGGATGGATTTGAGTTTATCTCTGAGTAGGTGTAAGTGGTGGACAAATTACTTTTCATATCTTCTTAATGTCTTTACCACTGTGGGTGTCAAACTCTAATCCCTGATGGACGAGAGCTGGATGTAAATGCAGGAAGCTCACCTCTTTGAGTGTGATCTTGGCCGTGTAGACTATGTTGGAGCCCTCCCTCTTGTACTGCGGGTGCTCCTTGTCCCTGAGAATGAAGGTGATGTCGGCAGGTGTGTTGTTTGGCGTCTCGTCCCCCTCCCTGGGGAAGGTGATCTTGGTCCCCGCCTTCCAGCCCTTCTTCACCACCACATTCAGCACCTTGTCCTCGGACCGCAAGCTGCGGCCGTCTGGGTTGAGGCGGCGGCGGGTGATCTTCACGTGCTTCGTGCAGCCTTGCATCACGTCGTCCAGGGTCACCTGCAGGTCGTGCACCACCGCGTCGCCCTGCAGGCGCCGCTGGCCCCTGCGCAGGCCGCCCTCGAAGCCACCGACGTGGCTGAAGGGGAACCGCCTGAACGGGTTGAAGAGGTCATCTTCGCCGTCCAAGTCTTTGCTGAAGAAGATGTCGAAGGATTCTGATCCGTGGAAGTTGGCGTGGGAATCGCCGTGGTAATTGCTACGGAAAACGTTGGTTTGGCCTGCCATGGACACTGACATTCCGTTTTTAAGACCTGGAAACACAGAGAAAACACAGTTAAATTTCTGTCTTTACATTTATCAGATTTTTAATTCGGATTATGCCAATTCTGACTGGATATTCAGGAAAACTCTTTGCTCCCTGAATAATTTACCAGCCCCTTAGCTGTTGATGCTGCACATGTTTAGCTGGTTTAATTGGGCTGGGAGTGTTTTAGCCATCCCACTGTATGTCACTATTCAGCCTTGATGATGGCAGCAGCATATGCTACAGTAATTAGCCAGATGGCGGCCATGCTTTAACCCATTTAACTCCAAACAGCGTCACATCTCACTCTCACCTTCTTCTCCAAACTGGTCATATATGCTCCTCTTCTTGGGGTCAGTCAGGATCTCGTAGGCCTCTGCGATCTCTTTGAACCTGTCCTCTGCGTCAGCCTCGCTGTTCTTGTCCGGGTGGAACTTGAGGGCCATCTTCCTGTAGGCCTTCCTGATCTCGTCGTCATTGGATTCAGGGGTGGCACCGAGGATCTTGTAGAAGTCCTTGCCCATGGGTTTGATGGACAGGCAGGGTGTGTCCTGCTCAGACTTGGTGCCTTCCTGCAGAAACAAGACCAGTCACACATGAGACAATGCCTAGAAGCTGGTCCGAGAATTGTGCACAAATTCTAAAATCTCACTTTTGGCAACCATGCATGGTCATCTCAAGTGAGCAACAATGAACATATAAATGAAAATATTTATGCCCTATAATACAGCACAGAAGGGCTGCACATCCTCCACATCACCTGCTGTGCAGCATTTATTAATATGCAGCGAAATCCTCTTCCCCTCTGCACAGACTCTTTCTGGGAGAACACCACCATATATGGGCTATATAAATATATATTCGCCTGTGATGCTTTATGCAAGTGCAGACAATCACATTCACTGGCTGGTGCAAAGCAAAACGTGACGAAAGGGGGTATAAGTCGCGTGAGGGGCAAAATACTTCCCCCAACGACAGAGATTCCCAGCAGCGATTGGCTGAGCTGGAATCAGCGACTGTTTGAATTTGAATGAACCCACACGGCAACAGAAAGATGCTGCTGGTCCAGCGAACCAACTAATGTAATATACCCAGAGTTAAGCTTAAATATCCTAAATGATATCTATAAAAGTTCAACAGGCTTTAAGAATGACGGAAAAAGTCGAATAAAAACTTAAAGAAATGTACTCACCGCTGAAGATGATGATCCTGAGCTGTCCCCCCTGTGCATGACTCGCACTTTGCACTTGACATTGACATTCTTGTTCTTCACGCCGAACTGAGTCCAGATGAGAACCATGATGTCTTTTAGTTTGGTTTGGTATGGATTGGTTAAGTTTGGCTGTGTGTCGCTGTCCACTGGCTCCGGTGCTGAAGTCTCTGCGCGCTCTTGCCTCTGCTCGGCTCTGTGATGAAGCTCGGCCGCGGCAGCTCCTTTTACTCTCCTCTCACACGCCCACGCACCGCGGACGAGCTTTCCCCGGGCCCGCCCATTTAGCACGAACGGCATGGGATGCCGGTGTCCTCACAGCCATTGGGCGCTGCCGGTGATGATCGAGCGGATGTTGCAGCCTCCTCGCTCCATGTGGAGAGTTAGCTTCCGGAGTTCTTGGAGGCAGAGAGCCAAGCCGACAGTCACGACTCAGACGGATGAGAACAGAACAACCAGACACGCAGAGGAAAAAAAAATCAACCATGCTGCTGCCCAGACAACCTCCAGACTGTCCCCTGCAGATAACTGATGGAGCCCCTGCTGCATATGTACTTTCCTGCTGGTGAGAGAACAGCCTGTCTCCTGTTGTAGTTATTTAAAGTCACTTATAATTTAAAAGTGACATATCTGTCTCAAGTAAACTCCACGTAAATAAGTCATGCACAAGTTGGATAAGATGAATATGTATGTTTTGATACAATACCATGAAGACTTGATGCTGTTCATTCAAACCCCTCCCCAATGGGTAGATCGAAAACGTAACTGTAAAACACTTTGAGTGGTCATCAAGACTAGAAAACTGCTAAACTCGCTCTGGGTCTCCCTCCCCAAACATATCAGAGACTGACTATTGGTTCAATGTTTTTCACCTATGTTAAGTGTCTTTGAGCTCTGTTAAAAGCACAATATAAATGCATATTTATCCATACATCCATTATCTAAAGCTTATCTTGTTAGGGTTGCAGGGAGATGTGGCCAATCCCAGATGACATTGGGCGAGAGGCAGGTACACTCTGGACAGGTTGCCAGCCAATCAAAGGACCGACAGACAAAGACAAGCAACCATTCAGGCTCACATTCGTACATAAGGTCAGTTTACAGTCTCCGTTTAACAAAACCCATGACAACATGCAACAGAAAAGCTGGGAACCTTCTTGCTCTGCGGCAATAGTCATAACCACTGAACCACCATGCCACCCATGTTTTCGTGAGTAGCAGTAGTATTTGCAGCAAAATGCACTTTAAGTATCAAAAGTACTCCTGCAGAAACAAAGTGTGACTTAGTCTGAGAATTTACCAGAAATATTGATATCTTGTGCAATTCATAATATTCCCCTATGAAATATAATTGAGTGGAAGTAGGAAGTAATTCAATTGTAAAGGCTGTTCTTTGCTGTTTCTATCAGTTCCCCATACATATAGAATCTGCCCTAAAGTTTCCCTCGATAACTATTTTAAATGTGTGCAGGTTTATTTCACATAGCTGAGATTAACAGTTCTGTTGTTTGAGTTTCCCTGAAAAGGTCAGAGTACTTTACAGAGACATTATTTACTGAACGGCTCTTGTAGCCATTAGATTGTGCAGGTGTTCGTATAAATGCCTCCACCCCCGTAGTTCTGCAGAAATAAAGAGCAACACACACACTGAATGCAAATCAATGCAAATGAGGCATCATAACAGACAGGCACGATAACAGCGGTGGAAGGAACAGGCTTCATGTTATGTAACTGGATGTGTTGTTCAAGTATCTTCTGCCTGTAAAAAAATCAAGATGTCAGGTCATAAACATTTTGATAATCTGCAGGATGATGAACGCTTCATCCCTCTAGTTTACTATGTGTATTTTATATGAGATCTTGATACATTTCGATTAATTCTGAAGATCCATATCAACTGTTTATCACCACATACACTAAGGTTCTACAAGCACAGTATAGTTAGGTTTGTTTTTCTCTTAATATGACAAAATACACCTTTATTTTCAACGTAAAAACAAAGTGGGACTATTCCGACCCTCCCCTGCTCTTCAAACAATCAAACACAGAAACATGATCTTGTTCTGACCCTGTGTGCAGTCCCTTACCAAGCCCATACTGAAGAAAATATGTGTGCCATGGCTTATGTTATATTCGAGTTAAATACAAACATTTAAAAGAAACTTCTTAAAATGTCCCACAGACCCACATTCTCCTGTCGACTTTAGAGCCATCATGAAAAAAAACAAAATGCAGCGATTCATCTACTTGAATGACAATCCCATTGAAGAAGAGTCTATTTTGAGATGACACTACATATACTACGAGATTACGACACAGATCCGACTGTGCAGCCGGCAGCGCAGCCATGGATATGGTGATCATTGTCACGGGGAGTGCACATACATGGCAGTGCTTCCTCCCGGTGATGCTCCGTGCATCCAATGGGGGATGGAGTTTCCAGAGGATTCTCCCTTCGTCTTACAGGAACTGGGAGACAAATTTGGTGTGAACATGTCGAGCCCGGAGCGTCATGCACCACAGAGCAGCTGCTGCATATACTATTCACAGATTGCACAGGACGGAGTGAATCAGAATCAGCCTCGTTCTTGGCGCTCATTCTTCTCCCTGCCCACGGCAACAGTCTGACTGTGTGTTCGGCCTGTTTCCTCCACACAGCCACACTCTCTCTCGCTCTCTCTCTCAGCGAAACCTGTCACTCTCACAGAGAATCGTGCTAATTAAAGCAGTAAACTGCACAGGCACTGTTCTCGTCAGGCGGTGCGAAGGAGGACAGCTCACATTCAGCCTCGTGTTATTATACTGTTGTTGGTTCAGGCTCCACTGGAAAACTACTTTCTGCTCTTTTGTTTGTCACCATGCCTGTTTATAAACGTCATGGTAACGTGCTTTATCTTTTTAACAATTAAATGTGTCATATAATCTCATTTATGGGTCGGGTGTTTGGTTGAATATGTTGTCTATCATAGTGATTGTGTATATGACTCATTACACATGATGGCCATTAATTCAACAGCGAGCGTGTCCCAGCTGTGTTCATCACCTTTTAGTGTCCCCTGGAAACACTTCTATTGTCATCTCTGCAATTTTAGAGTGTGTTTGTGCACTTGGTTGTGTCGGGAGAATTAGCCTGTGTTGTGAATATATGGTTGTGTTGTGAGTGTTAGCTTGTGTTTTGAGTATTGGTTGTGTTGTGTGAATTAGGTTGTGTTGTGAATATATGGTTGTGTTGTGCTTATTTGGTTGTATTGTGAGCTTTAGGTTGTGTTGTGAGTATTTGGTTGTGTTGTGAGTATTAGGTTGTGTTGTGAATATTTGGTTGTGTTGTGAGTATTTGGTTGTGTTGTGAATATATGGTTGTGTTGTGAGTGTTAGCTTGTGTTTTGAGTATTGGTTGTGTTGTGTGAATTAGGTTGTGTTGTGAATATATGGTTGTGTTGTGCTTATTTGGTTGTATTGTGAGCTTTAGGTTGTGTTGTGAGTATTTGGTTGTGTTGTGAGTATTAGGTTGTGTTGTGAATATTTGGTTGTGTTGTGAGTATTTGGTTGTGTTGTGAATATTTGGTTGTGTTGTGAATATTTGGTTGTGTTGTGAGTATTTGGTTGTGTTGTGAGTGTTTGGTTGTGTTGTGAGTATTTGGTTGTGTTGTAAGTGTTCTGTTGTGTAGTAACTGTTTGGATATGTACTGAGTGTTTGGTTGTGTTGTGAGTATTTGGTTGTGTTGTGAGTATTCGGTTGGGGTGTGTGTTTTGTTGTGTTGTGAGTATTAGGTTGTGCTGTGAATATTTGGTTGTGTTGTTAGTATTTGGTTGTGTCGTGAGTGTTTGGTTGTGTTGTGAATATTTTGTTGTGTTGTAAGTGTTCTGTTGTGTAGTAATTGTTTGGTTGTGTTGAGAGTGTTTGGTTGTGTTGTGAGAATTCAGTTGTGTTGTGGGTTTGGTTGTGTGGTGAGTATTAGGTTATGTTGTGAATATTTGGTTGTGTGGTCTGTATTTGGTTGTGTTGTGAGTATTTGGTTGTATTTTATTTTGTGAGTATTTATATTTGCAGCACATTTTCTATTTGCTGGGAAGTCGATTTCCACATTTGCATGTGTTTCCTTAGGTTGTAATATATAAAATAAATAAGTTCAGGTCTCATCATCTCTTCCCATTTTCCAAACGTGTGGATTTTTAGCCAAGTTAGCAGCTTGTCTCTGGATTAAAGTGTTACTCTGTTGGTTAGTTCATCCACTACAGAAATATCATTATAACACTGAATCCTATTTACTTTTATAGCTCCCCAACCTTTCATCTAATATCTCACCACACCACTGAAAATATCCCAGTGAGAACACACTGTAAGTTGTCAGAGTGATGAAGAGACAAGTTGGCAGGTTGTCTCAGAGACATCGAGGATACATGAGAGGAGGAGGCGTTGCTGTGGCTGAGACACTCGTGAAGATGCTGATAATTAACCTCAAAGTCCCTCGAGCTGGTCTCTAATATTTCAGACGCTTATAATACTTTGTTCCTGTAATTTAACATAATGTATGGTAGGCCAGGGTTAGGGGTCGGAACTCAAACCATTTTCTGATGCCTCCCTCCAAATAAATATATATATATGGTTAGACTAAAATCATTATTGTACGAGCCGACCAGTGACTTGAACTAACAACTGCTGGTTGACTACTGAAATCTTGGCTGAGGCTAAGAATCTCGAAGTGAATACCAAATTCACTAGATAGATACAGAGGACACTAGATGGGTGCTGAGAGTGAGCAAAACTCTATCAAGGCAAATGGTCTATCTCGCCATATAAAGAAATTGATAAAAAAACAGATCCACCTCAATCCACCCTTCGTGTTAAGCCCCAAACCTTCATAAAATGTCAGAAATAAGCAGCAAACTGTTAATATTACTGTTTTTAATAAATGCATTTTGTCACTGATAGAGGATTATTCACAGTATCATAAGATTTATCAGACAATATGTTTATAGACACTAGATCTACTTCACATGTTCTTGTCTCCTTGCTGCTGCCTTTACCTTCCTTCCCTTGAACCTCTTATTCCATAGTTATATAATTCTCTAGCCACTGTCTTATGAGATTAGCTGTTCCTTCCAACAGGCTCATGAATGGACATACAGAGGCACTGCTAAACCAATGTTTAGTTTTCTCTCTGTATTTATACCAGGGTGCAGGACTGTGTGTTGAGGTTTATCCCTCGCAGCTTCAGCCTCATCTCTCTCTCTCTCCTCTGTTGTGTTCAGCAGGAGCTGTGCTCGCTGCCTGCAGGGGACTCTGGAAGGTGACTCACACAGTTAAGAGCACTCAGCCCCGGCACAGGGGATATGACACCAACCTCATCTCACCCCGTCCCACTTCCAACACCTAACCGGTCCTTCCAAGGTCGCCGGCTGAGGCAGCGTTGTGTAAAAGGCCACGCTCACGGATGTCAGCTTAACCTACAGGCTGCAGTAGTTAAGAGGAAATAAATTGTGGCAGAGTTGAGGAAAGTTTCCCTCTGTAGCTGAATAGCAAATAGAAAAACTGTTGGATATGAGTAGGTGCTGGGCTGAAATGAAGGGCAGGAAGAAATGCACATTAGATGTTTAAGAAAAAAGAAAACCCTGTCATAACAAGTCATATTTTATCGCCCGAGAAGAACATTTGTTGTTCGCGGCCCCTTGTCTAGCGCCCTCCCCTCCGATGTACCAAATCTCCCACACATGTCTGGGAGTGTGACTGTCTCTTATCTGTTATATTGGCTAGACTTGTGTCGTGGTGGGCCAGATACACAGACAGGCAGATGGCACTAGAGACATGGAGATGTACTCATAAATGTAAATATACGGTAGGTCTAGACACAGACTATAGACAGACCTCAGTGTGTTTAATCAGCTGGCATCTCAGGAGTTTTGGAGAGCTTAGAAAATCTCCTTGTGTGAGGGGTTTAGGGACAAAGGGTGTCCTTAAAAACTAGAGAATGAGAGGAAAGGTAGATGACCTCAAAGGAATTAAAATAAAACGATTAATTGAGCAAGAGAGACAGCGAGAATGTAAAAGAGCCATGAAGATGAGCGATGGGAGGAAAACAGCAGGACAGATTGGAGTACAGAAAGCAGAGGTGTGTGATGCCAGGCAGAGAAGAGGGTGTTATTTTGCTAAGGGGAGCACATTATTAAATCTCCCCCCCCAGCTCACTGTCGGCACTGATGAAGAGCCCTGCTGCATTTTAAATCATTTCCCAGCAATCACCACAATCCTTCTGTGGAGGAAGGAAACACCGTTTACAGCTTTTACCGACTAATGTTTGCGCTATAGCTGCCGTTATAGCTTCACATTTAACATTATATATTTTATTTCTAACAAAGCTAATAATACATGCATTTGGTTTAAACTGCTCAGTGCTTTCTGGCAGGTTAGGAGTAGATTTTCTCTGTATGCACTGTGGTTTCTGGCTTTTCCTTGGAAAATGCTGCCCTCTGCTGGGTAGAAAAGATAAAAATGCATGCTAGAAAACAAATCATCAGCCATTTCATATAACCACTGTTGTGTAAGAGACGAAATGCCAAATATGAACATCAACATAATACCCCAACAATTACATCTTCATAGAGGAGCATTTCAGGACAAAAGAGCGCCTCCTCCAATCACACAGATCCTCTCTCCTCTACCGACTGGAAATCTGTCCCTGTGTTCTCCTTCGGCGGGGCCTTCTCCTCCTCTTCTTCTTGGCCGCTGCCCTGCTCACTGCGCCGAACTCCCTCTGAGGCTTTAAGTCGTCTCCGGTTGCGCCGATTCTCCTCCGGGTAGGAGACCACAGACAGAGGCAGCCTGCAGATGGCCGGGATCTCGGAGGAAACGAGGAGGAAGATGAGGGTGGACAGGCAGAAAGGCCACGTGCAGGCGGGTAATGCGAGCTGAGAGGGTAGAACGTCGAGGGAGAGCAGAGTGTGACACATGATATGAGAGACATCTGGATTTTCAGATGATGCTTATAGACTTATGGGAACAAAGATTGATTCGTACCACAGACATCAGTCTTGAGCTCGCCGAGGTCATGTATGCCGAGAAAAGTGCTGGAAAGAACAATTTCACAGTTTTTATGGAAAACATTTTGTGTGAGACATATGAAGACAGTGATCGTTTTGTTAATCTCACCGCATACTACAGCCAGTAAATGGGTTTGCCACGTTATAACATAGAAGACGCCTCCAACAGCGATACAGGACAGAGCGCTGTTATATCCCCACAGCCCTGAGTAAATATCCCGGAGAGGAGCAGCCAGAGCAAGGCCTGCACCACACATCAGAGGAGAACAGTATCAACAGCAAACAACTGCTCAAAACAAACAATTGTGTCAACACACACAAAGTATGAAGCATTGTTCGTTAAAACATGGCATGGTTCATTCACCATAATTCAATGGTGCCCTTTGAGGAGCCACAGCTCCCAGTGCAGCCTCAGAAGACATGATGCATATTTATATGCAAATGAGTCTTTTTACCCGTCAACACGCCAGCAGCCGAGCCCAACATGGCATGAAGACAGATAGTCGGTGAGGAGAGCAGCAGGCCCAGAAGGATAACGCCTCCTGTCCAGGGACCGTCGCAGCCGTACACCTGGCCAACGCCAACTGGCACCGACAGGAATAGCTGCGAATGAAAAGCTTCAGTTTTCTGACATTGCAAACAATTAGAACCGGTTGGTAATTGAGATGTCATATGCGGGGGAAATAGACACGGCAGTCATTTAGATTTGAAGAGCTAGAGGTGTGATTCCTGTTAAACCTGAATGATGTCGAGGCTTTCAGTGGAGCCATTACGGGGCTGCTGAGGGTTATGTGGCTGGATATCCACCTAGAATAAAAGGAAAGAAGTTTTAATTTGCATCCAAACAATGTAAATGTACATTCTTGTGTGTAGCAGGGCTTGGAAATACCTGTGGAAAGTAGGGATGATTGGCTCCTGTAGCTGCCATATGTAGACACACCAAAATATTAAAGGGCAGGGTGAATATTGGGAGGTCCCATTTGCTGGCAACTGTGGACAAGGCACTGGACACCACTGGGCTATGGACAGAGACCAGTAGATATGTTATTTGTGGGAGGAGAGTGTTATTCTTCAGATTTACATTAAGGGCAGAGTTCTATGGAACATTTTTAACTGAAATGGCAGCCGGACAGAACTTACCTCCGGCCCAACATTCTCCTCAGGAAACCACATTTGAATTCATTAGAACCAATTTTTTATTTTGGTGTGCACCAAATGGCACCCACCCAGAAAGATCTGCTCCCTAAACATGGGGGTGAAGTGGGGGTCATAGTGGTGAGTAGATGTTTAGTGAATTATCATTTTGGGGTGAACTATCCCTTTAAGGGGATTGTTGGGCCTCAATGGAGAAATTGTCAGTCTTGTTTCAAAAATAATTCCAAGTGGTAAGTCTGCCCCTGGTTATCCAAGTCAACTTCACATGTGCCATGTGGAATCATAAAGACTCATAGGTCAGTCAGGGATTTGAATCAGACTCCTGGCCCTCAGCAAGCCGCTGCTTTTGTGTCTTTCCTGTTTAGTGTGTGCAAATGTCAAATGTGTGCAATCAGAAGAATCAGATCATCGTCTGAAGAGAAGTCTCACCACAGCATGGACATGAACATGTTTGGCAGTAGAAGCCACCAGTACCAGTTTCCTCTGGCAGAGAAAACAGCCATCAGCATGCCGACCAGAGCTCCGTTGTAGCCGTACAAACCTGCTGATATGGCCTCCCTGGGGAGAGAGCGACAGATGTACCCGACACAAGCGCAAGACACACTTTAATTAGAAACACACTGTGAAAGCTAAAGAAAGCGTAGCCTCGGGGAGAGAGGTGTCATGCTGGGAAGGAAATTATCTTTTTTTTTGCCCTGGGATTAAGTCAAATAAGGATAAGGAGATGACACCTGTTCTGTCCCAGAAAGATGGCAGACGCGGTGGAGACGAGGGTCCCCAGCAGACTGTTCAGAGCCCACCAGGGGGTCTGCAGGAAGAGGCCGGCCGTGATGAGGAGACCGCTCAGAGGGTTGTTGACGAACATGACCTGGGCCATGCCTCGTAACATCCAGTCCAGTAGCTGGATCATCACATTCTGTCCTGTAGTAGATGATAGTGATGTCATTTTAATTAAGTTTCGAGCTCAAATGTCAAATTTTAGGTTGCTTAAACTTCGGAGCAGGGCAATGCATCAACAACATCTCTAACCACCTGTTAAGCCTATATTGGTCAACCCATTATGTTCCGCATGTGTCAAATTCTGCGACTCATCCTTTTCCCTTCCCTTCATCCATTCACCCTTCTGCCTCACCCGTCTCTCTGCTCATCCTTATCCACATCCCTTCATCCTTTTTCCTACTTCCCTCATCCTCGTTAACCCACATCACTTCGTCTTGTTTTCCCCCCAGGTCCCTTTATCATTTCCCTCCCTCTCTTATCCTAGCTCAAATCCTTTCACCCATTTTTACCTCCCTCCCTCCCTCCCTCAATCGTTCTGTGTTCAATTTGGTGTATGCCTGTCATTTTCATCTTCTAGGTACAGGTTGTGGATGCCCCTAATAAGCTGAGGTGGATTGATCCCTGAGACAGAGCCCCTACACTGAGTCTCCAGTGTGTCATCTGTCACATCAACCCTTCCCTCAACATCAAATTTAAAAAGTTTAAATTGCATAATGCTGTGGTTAGGTCCCTGCTACTGAAATGAAGTATAAAAGATACGTTGAGAAGATTTGACACCTACTTGACACCCATTTTCTGCACCGGCGCATGTCCCCTGTGAAAAGTCCCACAGTTCTGCAGAGGTAGAAGTTTCCTGGAGCTTCTTCACTTGACGGCTGGTTGCTGTCGTCCATTAACCTGCTGTTATGACAGTTGATTGCAGTTGTCATTCTGCGATATGAAGTATGAGGTTTCAGAAAAACGATTGACTTACAAGCATTTCAGTTTCAGTTGAAACTAAAGTGCATATTTGGCTGTGGAAATGGACGCAGCCACGTGGGTCTCCCCACAGCTGTCAGAGATGAAACACTCAACAGATCTCAACTGCACTGATTACTCCCTGGTTCAGGTGGAGGTTCTCTCTGAGCCGTGCCCACGTTGGCCTTTTCATTTTGAGCCACTGTGGCTCAAGAAGTGTAAATATAATTTTTTGCGTCCAGTACTTTGGCTCAAACTGGAATGTCTCAACTATTAGATGGAAGAAATTGTAATTTGAACACAAATTACAATTTTCTACCTGACACTTTTTACCTGACACTTTCAGGTAAAAAAAACTGTTGAATGATTTAATTTTTAAATATAGAAATAAACGTGTCTTGCCGCACTTATGCTGTAATGTTCTGCTCTGCTTCTATTTACATTTGCTACAGGTCGGGCTGTTTCTGTTACCCTTGCTTGTCTCATCTCGTAATGAGCGCAGTGCATGATGGTACATATTGCTTGGTTGTGCACTGCTTTTCACAATGCATTGTGGGAAACAATGAGTGCACTATATAGTGTATACAAACTCAGTATAGCAATTTCAGACACAGCCACAGTCCCAGTAACACTAGTTATTGTTGGATGCTTAACAAAGTTACAAATCTTCATCTGTGTGATATTAATCCACATTTGTCCACATGTTCATTAACTATGTTTCTCTGATCTCCATAAGTCAGACCCAGATATTATCAGATTTTCTCTTCCTCTGCCGCTAGCAAATTCCGCAAGTTGATTTGCTCCATGCACCCAAACTAAATCAGCATGAACATGAACGTCTTTGTTCCCTTAGGAGGGAACAGCTTCAACAGAGAAGCGCGAGTTCAAATCCAAACCTTGCTGCCAATTTGCCCCATAGTTTTTTTCAATGCATTATATTTTTAACATTTTCTGAAGAAGTGATCAAAGCAGATTTGCAGAAAAGCTCCCCGCCGCTACCGTCAACATCCTCAGTCGCAGTGCTCTGCACGAAAGTCTGAGTGTGTTTATGTTGTTCATTGAGCAGAGGAGCTCTTGATCTTCCTGCTCGGCTGGTGGCTTCTTTTCTTCTGCGTTACAATGCTTCTTATGAGTCAACAAATATGGAAGCAACAGAAACTTTTTCAGATAAAGTTAAGATACCAAATGATCAGTTCCATCTCTTGTAAACTGTGATCCTTGTGTTGTTACTTTGCAAATCTTCATTTCTTCAGGATTGATTTGTGTTGTGTGGATTACTTTCCTTTTGTGTGAGTGTTTTGATGATGCCAGGGCAAGTTCCCTTTTTTCCTCACAGCTCTGCAGATTACTGCTTTTGTTTAAAAAAATTAGGTCACACACATTCACTTTTGCATTCCAGGTCCATGCTCGTGCATTCATGTTAGCACCAGGGTGGCTTGTTGAGTCATATGCAAATTAAATTCACCCAATCTCTTTGTTCAACAGTGAAAACAGCAATCAAGCAGTTCACTCTGATACAATTGATCAATAAATCAGTCAACAGATATATAGGTTCTTAAAGGGACTCTGCATCCAGACTGCTATTTCAAATAATTTAAGTCTAAGAAATCTGCTCATTTACTATTTGTGAATAATTAAGTAACACAGACTGGGAGAATATATAATATTAACGCATAATATATATAGTAATTTCATTTACAAATTCCACGTTATTATTTCTGACTAATATAAAAGCACTTTAACCTAAATGAAGGCACACTGCGTCTCTCTGCCTATTTAGATTCATGTAACTTATATCATTTAATAACAATTGAAGACTGAAGTTTTTCTTACCTCTTTGAGATGAAAACAATTCACAGATGTTATCCACCAGCTACTTGTTAAGTTAAAGACAGCATCGACACGTTCTTCATTTAAAAAAAAAAAAATCCACTGCATGACCTTACGTAGTCTATTCTTCCCGATATTAAAGACATAAAAAGGTCTTTCCTTCCTTCCTGGAGCGAAGTCCGAACCCGCTCTCCTCCTCTCGGCAGCTAATCAGGAGAAAGAATGTTCCAATGGGGTCTAATGGGTACGGAGAATTTGTTGCTGCAGCAGAACAGAGGCCTTTGTTTTAAGAAGATCACAGTGAAAAGAGGAGTGCTCCAGTTTCGAGTGTGGGAGGATTTACTTGTATGCATGTCCCTTGGTCTATTGAAGTAGACCGTGGATTCATTAATATAAATGAAAAAGATACAAAAAATCACACAAATACTGATAATACCCCCCTTAAAATGACTAGAATTCAACATGTATTGAAATATATTAAACAGCCCTTTATTGTGACCAGGTTTCATGACTATACAGATCTGAAATGACCAAGACCTTGACAACCCAATGATCGAGACAAAACCAGGTCACACAGAACTTTAAGTTAGTCACGCAGTTAGAAGGACGAGGCAGAATCTGGAATCTGACTGATACAAAACTTGGTCTGTTCCTCCTCATGACAGAAAGAGTAAAGCACCATGCTGATAGTTCATGAGCTAAAATATTCCCAGTAACAACAGTGTAGATGCAAACAATTTTTTTAATGACGCCCAATTAAGTATGCGAAAAACATAAAAGGTAAAGCTAATTAAGGGAATCTGGGGGCCATGAGGGGCCTGGTGTGCTTTTACAATGTGCAGTGATGGTTCTGAAAGTCAGAACAACCTGTTCAGATTTATTATAACTTAGAATATTTACCATAAGTCTTGAAGAGATGATTAAACAGAAGGATTGGGAACAGACGGGATAAAATGCACATACAGTACAAAGATTGTGGTCGTAAATGCACAGAAACTGTACACATCAATACACAGAGAGACAGACACACACCCACACACACTCCCACGCACTCTCACCCACGCGCACACACTTTCCATTGGAGTTCTGGTGTCATATGTTCGTGATGACTTTAGAGTGCGTCAGTGCCGTGCTGAGTGCTGAACTCCTGGAAGTCCTCTGGGATGGTGTCTGTGGAAAATGAGACGTCGGGTATCATGAGACGAGCTCAATATCTAACAGCACAGAGAGGCCAAACTAATTTCACTTCACAGTTTCAGGCGTGCTCATGCAACAACGTGATAATATATAATACAGACACTTCCCAGACACAAGTCATAGAGGTCAATTTGGGAAATAATATTATGCTTTATTGTCAAGACTACTGCAGCTCGGCTAGACGCTCCGTGAGGGTCTATATTTACATGGTGCCTGGAACTGAATGCTAATATCAGCAGGATAATATGCTCGAAAGCAATGCTAGCATTCTGCTGTTTAGCACAGAGGTTCACCTAATTAGTTTACCATATTAGAATGCTTACATATATCTGACTAGCACAGCAGTGGCTGAGGGAACTCTTATTCATTTTGTGGGTGATCTTTTTACACATTTAAAGTTTGACCAGATGATAGCGCTGGATGAAAAATTAAAGGATCACCACAATAATTACAACACATCCTGTGAGGAAGATGAATGTTTAAGACAAACCATCTACAAGTTGAGATGTTTAAGTCAGGATGAAAGTTATGGACTGGCCAACATTACTACTCCTGTAGTGACGCCTCAAAAGAGAACAGAAACCTGCCTTGAAAGAGAACGCGAGAGACATAACGACAGATATGATGTTGGGTTTGATGAAGCGTTCTCACCATTGCAGCGGTATTTCAGATTGGACCAGATGATGTTTTCTTGAGAGAAGCAGAACACGCCAAGTCGTCCTCCTCTCATGGTCGTGTCAATCGTCACTCCAGAGTCTGCGACCAGCTCAGTTCCCTCATAAAACCGAGCTCTGAACAAAAGAAACAGAGGATTTTAAATTTTTATGTCTGTTGTTTACTTATTAAAAGCTTTTACACATGTTATGTCAACCATCAAGGGCCAGGACTCAAAAGGGGAGCAACTGTATTGACCATTGACTGTTAATAAAGATGACAGAACGAAAGCTCCCTCAAAAGTGAAGCCAAATAATTTCCCCCTGGTGGCTGGATGCAGTAAAGGTCATAAATCCTGCCTCCTGCCACCAAATTAATACGATATAGAAACAAGGGGTATACAAAAAAAGGTTTCTCATACTCCAAATAAAAGTAGCTCTATGTTCAGAGGGAGGAGTACGGTCTAGAACCGAAAGGGATCAAAGACATGCAAGGTTTATGCCATGAGCACAAGTCAACAGAGTTTGTGTTATTACCCTCACTGCCACAAGGGGGAGGCAAAAGCTTCATACTGCAGGTTGCACCAACTTCATAAAGTGAGTTAATTTGAGCTTCGCATATGATGGTATTGTCTTCACATTAAATGAAGCGTTGTTTCCAGTCTTCATGCAAAGCTTCAAACTGAGCAGACAGATGTGAGAGCGCTGTTCGTCCTACCTGATGTATCCAACCTGGGGGCGGTGCTGCAGGTACCAGCGGTAGGACACCTTGTCCTTCCAGCCGACATTTCTAGGGTCCTTCCACAGTAGACGCACCTGGTCATTTGTGTCTCCCGTGTGCCAGAGCGAGTTCCTTAAGTGCTCCCCGGGGCCCGATCTAGACTTCACCGCCTGGTGAACAGACACATAGAGGTGAGGAGGGATGCGGAGGCAGACAGATGAGACAGAAAAGCAGGAGTGGAGAAAATATGGATATAAATAGTTGGAGCTGGGGGAGTTGTGTCTTTTTTTTGGCTGTGTGCTTTCACCTTGAGTTGGATGCCGGGCTCGGCTACAGCCCTGAAAGGTGTCGCCTGCCAGTAGGTTTGTTCGGTCTGCTTCCACATCACCACGTAGAAGGAGGAGGAATCCTGGTAGCCAAAGATGAAGCCGGCGTAGTCATCGTCAGTCACTGTGTTCACGTGGAACGTCCCCTCAAAGTCCACTCCACTGAAAGCAGTGTAACCTGATAACAGAGAGAAGGATTATCACATTATATATGTTCGGACTGGGATATGTTTTGGAAACATTATGTAATTTTAATGATTGATATTCAACTCAGAGAGGTAATACATCTTACCAACAGCAAGTCCTGGATCACTATTCATGGTCTGAACTATTTCCATTCCCTGGGGGACAGAGACGGACGCTGTTAAGAAGGAATCTTGCACTTTGATGCCATATCATACTGAAATAATTATAAATTATATACGAGATCTATCAAAATGAGATGCATATGTGCTTAACATTTCGTTTTTAGCACAGGGTTTTGGCCACTGGGGGGCAGAATGCTCGAGCAATCCTCAGTCAGTCTCGGCCATCAATCATGATGCGTCTCCCCCGTTTTTATGACATCAAATTTAATAACCCATTAAATAGCTATTCATGTTGCCCATCTTTACATAGAGTCTATGTGATGACTCAGTAAACAGTCACTTATTTACACATCGATCAGTTTTATATCAACATTATAATTACCCTCTTTTGTTTTTTATTCTCCACTCACATCCTGAGATCAATATTTGTCTCTTTAGCAGCTAAATGCTCCACTACGTTCACCAGGTAGACAGCAACTGTGTCGTTCTGCTGTTTGGTGCCGAGCAGGTAGTCTAACAATAGCTCCTTTAAGTTTAAGATAATGCAAGATGTGATTTCGCCTTATACGACCGATAAATTCATTTTAAACAAAGTTTTAACACTGAGTAATCTCACCTGGTTCAAAACTACCCAGTTGGGATCGATCTGGGCGTCACCCTCAGGGTCCAGCACCACTGTCTGATAGGCCCTGAAGTCAGTCAAGGTGACCTCAGCGTTCTCTGGGCAGTTGTCAATCCTGTCGATCACTTTGTCCTGGTCAAAGTCGGACTCACATATGTCTCCAACTCCGTCATCTGAGGCACAAGACGGGGACATTAAACCTCTGAAGCTCTGAGGAAAATGAGATAGTCATTATTTCATGATTGAGGCACAAGAACAGATAGTGCCTTCCATTCAATTTCAAGCAGGATCCCTTTCCATATTGTCACGATGAACAGATTTCAGACAAACTTGACCAAAAATGTCACGGCGGCCTGCTCCAGGGGAACTCGATGTCCTTGCCCAGAAGCTGCAGAGCTACAAGGGCTGAATATAAAACGTCCCAGATAAAAGTTCTGAAGGTCTTTTTCTAAAAGGAATAGTTAAAATGTAACTAAAGACGTTTTTGCAACTGTGCCAGTTTTGATGAACTTTGCATTGAAGCTCGCTCTGGTCCGTACCCTGCTGTGAGTGTGTGTTCAGAATTAGAAACTGCTCTAGTGCATTCGCCATGGAGGAATGTGCAGTGATAGAGTCTCTCCGGCACATAAGGTGGTGCTATGCCAACCTGTTTTTATCTTGTACTATATTAATAGACTGTAGTTGATGGAGTGGATTAGTAAATAGCGGGATTGCAGTCATGATGGACTTTTAAGACACAATGTTCTATTGCTATATCCCTGCACATGAAAAAAGCAAACAAATGAATGCGGGAGTCTGAATACATTATTTCTAAGCTCCAAAACATGAAAACAAATATCTTATATTTTTGACAAATAACACATCTTACAATCTCTTCATCATGTTTAGAGGTACAGAGTGAGAGGAACTGTACATCCTTAGGACACAGCTGGTCATACAGACCTCCTCTTCTTCCTCTCCACATCACAGAGCTCCCTGATAACCAACCAGACATCCCCCTGCAACACTTGATTTCAGTGGGCACTTCTCTATCGCTGGCTTCACAGCCCATTTTTCCCAACATTAAATGTCACAGAATAGACAGGTGGGTGCTGGGGCAAAAAATAAGTGCAATTTTTTCCACAGCAAAATTGCCACTTGATCTGCCCCTAAGGTTGTTTTTGCTTGGGTGTGAAATTGGGGGCCACAGACTGCATGTGTGGGACCTTCAGGGAGAATATGGATGCTGAGATGAAAAGATGAACATTACCTCTGAGCAATCAAAGCTGCGTTTCAGTGGATCTGAATGTTGTGTCACTTCGAGGCGTTTGGACGTGCTGTGTGTTTGAGACTCACTGTTGTCGTCAGTCTGGTCAGGGTTTGGTACCAGCCGACAGTTGTCCGGTCCCGGTGGAATCATGTCCGGGATGCCGTCGTTGTCATCGTCGTCGTCACACTCGTCGCCCAGCCCGTCTTTGTCTGTGTCCAGCTGAGAGCTATTGATCACGAACGGGCAGTTGTCCTTGGTGTCCTGGTGACCGTCGCCATCACTACAGGGGCAGGGACATGATCACAGAATGTGAATGAAAGCTGGAGTATCAGAAGATATCTGATATATGTAAGTTAATAATGTAGAGACTGTGTGTGTGCGTGTGTGTGTGTGTGTGTGTGTACCTGTCTTGGTTTGTGTCGCAGGAGTCTCCGACCAGGTCATTATCAACATCAGACTGAAACAAGAGCAGAGAGTTCATCCAACCATCCAACCTTCATCTATCTATCTATCTATCTATCTATCTATCTATCTATCTATCTATCTATCTATCTATCTATCTATCTATCTATCTATCTATCTATCTATCTATCTATCTATCTATCTATCTATCTATCTATCTATCTATCTATCTATCTATCTATCTATCTACCTACCTATCTATCCATCTATCCATCCATCCATCCATCCATCTATATCAATCTGTCTATATCAATCCGTCCGTCCATTTGACCTGGTTCAGGTTGTATCTATCTGTCTGTCTGTCTGTCTGTCTATCTATCTATCTATCTATCTATCTATCTACCTATCTATCTATCTATCTATCTATCTATCTATCTATCTATCTATCTATCTATCTATCTATCTATCTATCTATCTATCTATCTATCTCAATCTGTCTATCAATCCGTCCGTCCATCTGACCTGGTTTGGGTTGAAGATGTCAGGGCAGCTGTCGCAGGCGTCCCCCACTCCGTCTCCGTCTCGGTCCCGCTGGTCTCTGTTCTGGAGTCTCTGGCAGTTGTCCAGCATGTTTTTCAGGCCTGATTGAAACAGTTAGCGTCATTTTGCATCAAGTCACGTCCGGTCCCTTTTACAGCAGTGGATAAAGATTGTTGTCATGCTACTGTAGCATAAAACCAAGTGACATTATCGTAATTTATTCTGTAGCTCTCGCAACGGGAAAAGGGCGAATGCTTACAAAGTGTTTTCTTTACAACCCATGATAATTTATTGAAGGACATAATATTAATCATTTTTGATAGTTAATCATTTGAGTAAATGTTCCCACCGAAATGCCAAGCATTTGCTTATTTACATTTGCCAGCTGTGGATTTCTTTCTCTTATTTCCCCGTCAACTGAATATAAGAAGCAGCTTGAAGGAAATTAAAGATGCCACTTGGGCTGTTGGAAATTGTGATGGCATTTATTACATCCAAAAATAATGGGAGTGTTTGCCGCTGATCCAAATAAAAATCTGGATCTCGTGAATTTAAGTCTGGTCTCATTAGGGGACGTTGGGCCTTGACTGATGTTTGTGCTCTATTAAATGTCGTTGTTCACTATCTTTTGCTTCTTTATAGACAAATAATCAATTAATAAGGAAAATAATTGACATATTAAATGACAATGCAAAAAATCCTTAGGGACAGCCTAACAAACAAACCATATGTTTAGGTGTTACCAAATATAAAACTGTTCACACTGATACGGTCATGGAATGTTTACTTAATTAATTAAGTCTGATCATTAAAATCAATCTGTCGATGTATTAATGTTGATGTTCTGGGTGATTTTTAGTCAAGTAACTTATAAATATTCATCAGTTCAGTGATTAAATCTATATTTGATCAGTGAACGCATGGAACAACTCGAGACATTATACTCCCATACTAAGCCCGGATACCCGAGTCAATTCACAGCATGTTGTTTGTAAATCCACCACTAGGCCGCGCTGTTGCACCTGCTATGCGGCTGAGCACCCGTTTGAGTTAAGCAGCAGTTTTCTGTTGATCGCAGGGAGGCAGCAGCAGCACCACGTATGCGTAAAGGTCAGGCTGGAGCGATTGGACAGAGGAGAACCTATCTTCTCTCCTGGGGAGGTTTTTCAGGTGTAATCATACTGGTGAATGATCAAAGCTTGTGTTCCCTCTGGGGTCACACTGGGCCTGGCTTTGATTTTTTTTTTTTTTTCATTTTTTTTTCCCACTGCTGTTTCTCAAGGCTCAGATGGCTTACCAGAGCATCCACACCACCACACAGTGATGTATTTATACAATAGGATTTAGGAAGATGGGAATTTCTCTGTCTGCATCAGTGCCTTTAACCAAGGAGCAGTGTTTAGATGAGAAGGCGAGAACAGAGTAATACATTGTAACACTGAGGGCCTTCAGAGATACTTGTTATATAACTGGAGCGTCAGCATTGGTGATGCAATTTCTCCACATACCATCTCCGTCCATGTCTTCATCGCAGGCGTCCCCTTTGCCGTCGCTGTCTGTGTCCCTCTGATCGGGGTTCTCCATCATGCGGCAGTTGTCACATGCGTCACCATGGCTGTCCTTATCGCTGTTTCTCTGGTCCACGTTGGGCTTCAACCAGCAGTTGTCCTGAGACGGACAGGGACACACAACTGTGTGATTCTCACCATCACAGAATGTGTCAGTGAATAATGTTTGTGCACATTTGTGTCCCCGGAAAAATAATGGTTCCACTTGCGTTTTGGGGCAGTTTGTGATTTATGGTGTAAAGTATGTGCCTTGACCGGATGGAAATAGTATTTACTAATGGTCAGACAAAGCAAGCAGTTTGAATGACCGTGGGATTTGCATTTGCCGTATAATAGACAACAATATTGATCAGTTATTAGAGAAATAAATATCAATAGCTGCAGGCAATGTGTGCTACAGTGGCCGTAAAGGGGCCACAATTTACACAGAGGGGCCAATTATCCGTCCAACATCTATGCAGAACTGCTGATACAGTTAGGTGCATGTTTAAGTAAATCAATGTTTACTGTTAGCGCTATACCTTTAATTCAAAACCACACATCATTAAATATGATTTGAAATTTCTTGCTTTTTCAAGAACATTGTGTACTTCAGAATATATAAGATCTTGCCAATTTGCCATTTGTATTGCTAGAAAGTGACTGAAAAAAAACACTAGTGACAGGAAAGAGGCACTTCAGGGGCCAATCGGATTTCAGCTGAGGCCAGAGCCCCCCTGGCTCCCCCCTGATGTGCTCCCATGAGCGTGACATTTCCACCAACCTGTTCGTTTGGAATACCATCACCATCTGCATCATCATCACAGGCGTCTCCATGGCTGTCCCGGTCAGCGTCTTCTTGACCAGAGTTAGGGATGTACATACAGTTATCCTGTGGAGAGACGTTACAGGGAGAGAATGAAATGAAGAGCCCTCAGTCGTGACTAAGATGCATTTGCTGAAAATCTGCTCTGCATGTACCTTTCTGCAGCTTGAATCCTTGCATTTGAGTTTCTCATCTGGGTATCCATCAATGTCAGTGTCCTTCCCGCACAGGTACCCGTTACCTGCCCAGCCAATTCCACACTGACAAGACAAATTAAACTCCTCAGGAAATCAGGCAGCAGCACATGTATATATCGAGTGTGGGTGTGTACAGGAAGCACATCAGAGTGTGTTAGCGGGTGTGAAATCCTACCAGACAGGAGACAGACCCGTCCCTTTCTACGCTGCACTGGGCATTGACATCGCAGGGGTTGGTCAGGCTGTTGCCGCAGCTGACCTCCGGCTTGCAGCCTTTCTGCTGGTCTCCGGTGAAGCCCGTCTTGCAGGTGCCGCACTGATAGGAGCCCTGTGTGGGGATGAGCACAGTGACGTACGAGCTCCTTTCAGAAAAGTCACACAATTGAAATAATCGTCCCAGCGTTTTGCAGAATCCTTACCACGGAGTTGTGACAGATTGAGTTTGAGGTGCAGCCTCCGTTGTTCGGCCCTTTGCATTCATCAATGTCGTCACACACCTGAATTATGCAATATGAGAAAGATGTCACATCCAAAGGTCTGTTTACATGACAATTTATGTAATAATTACAGCATAAAATACACAAAAGCGTCCATACTGCCCACAAGCTTTATTAGCAGACCTCAGACCTTTTATATATTTTGGACATACGGGGCATTATAAACATAGATTTAAGATCCACCTAGAAATACATTGCACTTTGTTTTTTAAACTACCTGGCTCATAATACTTAATTAGCCAACACATTACAGCCCCCATACCTACTTTGCAGTTACTTTAACAAGGAATCACTTTATTTAACATCCCATAAACCCCAGATTTACATTGTGATGAGGTTCCCCCCACGTTGTCAGTGCTTTGATCTGATGGTGGTGCACTGTTACTATGTAGGGCATGTCTTCAGAGGGAAAGCTTTGAAAGAAAAGTTGGTAAAACATCTAGAAAGCTGACATGACACCTCATTGGGTTAATGCATTGCTCACAACACTACTTTTTATATAATTTGTTCAAAAATCGAATATGAAACATGTATTTTGCAATAATAGTTTATTATCTGAGGAAAGAAGCAGTCCGATAACACTAGATTTCATTGTCTGATGGGTCATCACATGATCCAAAATAATACACTATTTTATTTTATTTTACAAAAAAAACACAGTATTAAATATTTGAAAGCTTTACATTTATAACAGTGTTCTAGGCTTAACGTGATCGTTTCTTCCTCAGAAGCAATGCAATATATTTTAGTCCCCTATCCACATAAAAATACGATTTGCTCATTGTCACTTCATTTGGATGTTTGACCTTCACTGTAGGATAATGTATGTGCACTGTTTGACGCCAGACGCCAGTTCTCACATTCATCTGCTGAGAGGAGAAGATTCTCTGTGAACAACTACTTTGAATCCTCCACTGCACAAACACTGACATTGGACTTTTCAGTAACATTGGAAAGTGTTTATGGAAATGTAAGAAGTATTTGCATTTGTCACAGATTCTTGATTTTTCAATGAGGGAGCAGGAGAAGATATAATAATACGATTTTAACAAGTAAATGGATTTTTTTTTCTGTGAAATTCGTATTTTTTCATATTTTAAATATATGTCTGGAAGGTGTCTTTACTATTAATGTACTGGAGGGTGTCTTTACTAATAAGAGTCTACTCATGACAAGATCATACTTTAGAAACACGGTAAATTATACCATAACTAATATAATCTTAATATCATCATTCCCTTGCTTTTGCCATTTTACCTGCTCGGTTTCCCAGTAACAATTTATTACACCCCATCATTTTTTTAACAGCTACTTGTTAATAAAAAAAGCAAAAACTAATGTGGTGTATAACTCACTTAAACACAAGTGTTACTACACTCACAAATGTATCCTGATAAACCTGGAATACAGTATTTAGTTGATATTACATATGTTCTTATTAATCATATTAAATAATTACACAATAACCCTAACCCTGTATTCTCTCTACAATAAGCCTTGGTTTTCTATGTTATCTTTGATGAATACTGTAATTTGCATACATCTTTTTTTCATTCTGTTCTGATTGTGTGTGTGTGTGTGTGTGTGTGTGTGTGTTTGTCCTCATAACTCTATTCACTCCTTTACCTGTTTGTTGGTCTGAGCGTACACAACCCCCACACCCTCCACAGGCAGGCCAGTGAAGCCCAGCGGACAGGCGTCGCAGCGGAAGCCCGGGGCGGTGTTGACGCACTTCACGCCGGGATAGCAGGGGTTAAACTGGCACTGTGGGAAGGAGGACATGAGCTCTGTTCAAGCTGAAAAATGTATGTGGCTCTCACAGGACGTCCCCCCCTCCCAAAAGCTTTTAAGTCTGATGACACTTTTGCACATGCAAAAAAGGGATACTGAAAAGGCCGTTCCCTAGAAAAGAGGTCAGTGAAAAGACAGACAGGCAAACTATCACATCCTTATGAGGACCTCTGTCTGCAGGAGTAAAGCCTGAAACATGCTTCTGCGTTTTCACGGGCCCGTAAGCGCAAAAGCCCTTCCGGGTCCCTAACGTGCTTATGTATCCCTCCTTACGTGCTGACGGGTGTCGACCCCCTTTTCTAAAATTTACGGCAAACCTCCGCAAGCTCACTCAGCCCGCAAGGCTGTGATTGGTCTGCTCTACATCCCTTCTGGAGCTGCATTTCCGGTTTCATGCCCCATAATACCGGCAGAAATCACGGAAGATTTAGAAGAACGAATATTGACCAAATAGAAGAGCACTTGGCAGAAGATATCCGATAGTATGATCACTTGTATAACCTGTCACTGACTGGCGGATTTGTCCGCCAGAAAAAGGCTACGAGGAGCCGCAGTGGCTATGTAAATAAACAATCGACGAAGAAGAAAGAAGGCGTCTCTAAGGTCGTCTTCGACAAAAAGCATTACTCCGCCTAGTGTTCTGGCGCGGAATTGCTTTGTAAGACGCGCAACGGTTGGGGAAGCATGAATGAAAACGAGTCTTGCGCCACAGCGGCGTGAAAAGACGCAGACGCAGTCGCAGAAGCATGTTTCAGGCTTAATACTTAACTTTCACAAAGTTACCAAACTTTTACCTTCACCTGCAGCTGAGGTCTACAAACCCCATGACACCGTTTTGCATCTCATGATCTCATTGCCACATTCTTTGTCTAACTCCCCCAAAAAGTAGCAAAGTTACTTTGTAAACTTCTTCTACTTCTACTTCTACTTCTTGAAACCTCGAAATCTCAGTTCTGAATTATTCTAATCGTCCAGACCCTAGACCCCAATTTGGAGGCTCATAGTTCCATGGAGTATCACCAGATAATGCTCTGGAGTGTACACTAAGACCATCTATTATGGGGCAACATGTTGACCTGCAGAGGCATGTTACCATATATTGGGATTGCAGTTCCCAGATCAAATCCTGTATTGAATGTTATTCCAACTCTCTACTGTCTCATTTACTATCGCCTCTCTCGTAGGACTTTTTTGGATAGGAAGTCTGAAAAATACTAACATGTGCTGAAGGCCCAGTTTCTTGCTTTGTTTCTTGAGTTTATGCGTCATCATTTTGTCAACACTGCAATATCTCATAGCTCACAGCCGCCTCAGGGGAGTCGATGCTGAATTTTACAGTTAAGGAGAAGAAACACACAATGAGCTTTACCTCGTTCACATCGTCACAGTTGTAACCGTCCCCGGTGTACCCATCGGGACAGGGTCCGCACTCCACACCTTCCGCTGTCTCTATACACATATCGTCTCGGAAACAGACACCTGGGGCACACTTTGGTTTCACCACCTCAGTTCCACCCAAGCCTTTAAATCAACAGAGGACATTTTTCTGTATTATTGTCTGCAGTTCTAGTTTGTTGACTCTCCAGAAGTAGCCATGAAGCATCATATTTACTGGTGAGAGACATGGCAGGTTTTTGGAGATGAACTTACCGCAGGCCTGACACTCTGAGATGGTGTTTCTGAGAAATGAGGTTTCCTTGACCTACAAAAGTTCAGCCATAAACAGATGTTTATATTCAGCTGGCAGAGAGATCAGAGGTGAGGTAGCAGGAATTACGTGGGACCCATAGGAACTGTAAAAGGATATTTACCTGCTGAATGAGGACGTCTTTCAGCTCACTTACCACCTTGGTCAGCTCCAGCATTTGATTTGACAGCTGCTTGGTGTTGACCCCTAAAAGACAGGGACTGTTATTTTGTCTGACTGGAGCAGAGGAGCCTGTTCTCAACTGGCTGTCGTGGTCCTACCACTGTGATCGTTTTCCGGGGATCATTTGTCCCTTTGGAAGTTTACCTCCACACATGGACTCTTACCCAGAGTTTGAACAGAGTCCCTTTGTTGGAAATGGCAGTCTTGTAATGAAGCGACATTCTCAAAAGTGTCTCCAACCACCAGCTTGAGCTCATCTACGCTCTCCTGTTCAAATAAAACAAGTAAAAGTTGACAGTTCAGCCATTTGAAAACCTGCAGATTCAATACTGAAACGTTGTTGAATGGAAATGCTGAATGTGATGCGTCACCTGGTCTCGGGTTTGCATGGTCTTTAGCTCCACCGTGCCATAGCCTGCTGGCAAACCCTGGAAGGCAGCGGGTAGATCCCTGATTGTCTCCACCAGCCTGCAGTCCAGATGCAGCTCCAGCCCTCCTGGCCCTTGCTGCTGCATCCCTTTCAGGTGGAACAACAGTCGGTGTTGTTGGCCGTCCGCCAGCACCAGGTTGTTGAAGGTGACTGAGCTCATCCTTTTGTCGGTCCGCAGGTAGCGTAACACAGCTGTGATGGGGACAAAGCAGGGGGCGTGGAGAAGAGATAGAAAGGAGAACGAGTTTAGGCTGCATTTAAATCGTAATTCCTTTAAATTACAACAAGTTTCAAATGTTAACAGCTTTACTTCCTAGGTGATCTGGTGGAAAGTCAGGAGTTTAAAAAAAAACTTTTTAACATGGTTTAATTGTTGCTGTCAAATGTGGCCACCAAAAAATAAAATCAAAGAATGACATTCTCTTCCCTTTTATCTCTATTTTGGTCTCCTCCCTATAATGAGGGAAATATTATTTTGTCTCTTGGGAATTTTTTTTTTAAACAAGGCTGATGATCCCGGTGAGACTGAACCAAAACAGAAACGTTGAAACACCCTGCAGAGCTATGGGGGAACTGCGGAACCTTCTTCTTATATTCTCTGTGGGTTCATCACTACATGACCCCATTCACATAAGCCAACCCCCAGCGCAGCTTTAAAAGTTTTAGTTGCAGCTTCTTGAAGCCTCTTTGATTCTCTCCTACCTCTGTTGAGCTTCCCCATCACGGTGAACTCAAAGTACTTGCTGTTGTCCCTTGGGTTGTACAGGCCGAACACGGTGGTGCCGGTCTTGGGTTGCAGCTTGAAGGTGGCCAGGATGAAAGCCTCGTTCACACCTTGCTCGGCCAGACCCCCCTGCAGCAGGTCTGGCAGGCAATCAGGCGAGGTGAGCAGATCATAGACTGTTGATGGGGATGGGGAAGGAGACAAGCGGTAAAGCACATGAGTAATGGATGATGAGATATGAATATTTACATCCTGCATCCGCAGAGTAAACACATCCTGAGTCAACAAGAAGATGATGATGTTGATCCAGTTCTTGTTGCTCTTATGAGACGCAGTGGCAATCAGTCAGAGCAAACTTGGCAGACGGAGTTAGCTCAAAGAAATCAGAGGGAGGAGGACTTCAGAGTAAATCTAAGCTATGTAGTATGACTTTTAGTTGTATAGTTTCTTTACTTCTCTTGTATGTTCATGGTCATAAAAACAAATGTGAATCTTCAGCCACTATTCATTCATTGTGCTCACTGAAAGAGTCCTGATGGATTTTAGACATATCCACTGGCTACTTAGCAGGAGTGAAATGCCAGAAAAACGCTGTACACTTGCGCTCATGTTTATAGGCCTCCTTTAATAAAGTAGCTTGGGAGCTGGGCAGGCCATGAGAGGATGGGCAGTGAATCGTTAGTCCCACCATCTGCACACATCATGAATACACAAGTACCCGGAAAAGCAGTCTGAGAGGCCCTCTGTCGCGAGGGAACAAAATTGCTCCCAAATGCTCCCGCAGATTGGCCGTTGTCAGCCAAGAGCGTGAAGCATGATCTGCAGATGAGAGCCCTTCCTCCTTCTTCTACCTCCTTTTCTCTCTCTCTCTTTACCCGAGGTCCCTTGTGTGTTTCGGTGTATTTCACCACAACACGGGGGTTTTAAAAATGCGCGCAGTAAAATGTGACTAAGCTGGCGAAAATGTCCTCTCGGCCGGCGCTGTCAACATCGCTTTCGCCAAAAACTGGATGAGTGTTTTTTGCATTCACAAGAGCCAAGATCACCTGGTAAGTACTGCACAAACAGATGGATCTGTTTTTCACACAATGTGACTTATTGCTCCATTGAATTGGCTTCGGTCCAAAAATGAACAAAACAAGGGAACAAATGAAAATCATTCCACTCGTCACATTTTAAAGAGTAAAGCCTGGTTCATACTCCTGTGTGGGATTGACAAAGAGGCTGCACTATTGCTAATCAGCATGGGGGGATTGGAGTTGATGTCTTTATCACCACTGCCGATAAAAATCAATCTGACGTGTCCCAGGTCATACGTTTTATTCACGTTAGGCCGCAAACAGCAATGAATAATCCTGATATATTACGAGCAACCAATACAAACAGTGGAAAGGAAATAACTGCCGACTGGCAAACAGACTAGCAGTGTGTTTTTCCCTTCTTGTGCATTGTTTGTGGACAAAACCATGAGTAAAGTATTTCATGCTATTAAAAGCCGAACAAAATGGGACGTCCTTCACCTTGAACAAAATTGGCGATTTTTCTTGGTTTGAACATTTTGGATAGTGTTAGTTCCACAAGTCAACAAAATATATAACACAGCCCTTGTCGTGTTTATACATTTTAATGAAGAACTGCTACATATTTAACTTCTGATCTAGTTCAGCAACTATCTCTGCGGGCTTCGGATAAATGCTGGCTTTGTTAACTATTATTGCAAGCTCGCTCCAATCCCCAAAGTTTCCATAAAAGCATTTGATGGTGTTAAGAGTCAACGCCAAGCCATTAGTCTGCGGTGGAGCTTCCATGTCACTGTGTGTGTGTACTTCAAAATGTGGTGAATGAGTGGATCCTGTTGGAGCTGGACCTAATAAATGATGAACAACAGTAACTTTTATCAAAAACTTGTATGTGACGCAACGAACTAAGCCAGAGATGGATGACTCTTCTGTGCTTGTCTGGCCACTGGACGAAACGTGCTGCCAAGCCGACCAATCACAGTTGTTGCAGTATGTGTTGCCATGACGTGTAGTACAGTGTAGTGTGTAGGGTTGTGTCAAGCTAGGGCATAGTGTAAACCAGCTACACCCTCCACACAGTTAATTCCTTAGATTGTATATGACAAGATAGCTTTCTAAAAGTGAGAACAATGTATCTTGATCGCACCCTAGTGGCTGGTTTCAGTACAGGTCATGAATCCTGCGTTCTCCATATCAGCAGATCATCATTGTCTTTTCATTTAGTTCTTATCGCTATTTTGTATATGGGATATGTGGCTTCATTTCTATAGTGGGGAGGAAGTGGAGACATGTGGTCCGTCCTTAAATACAGTCTATGGTAAATCAATGACAATTTTATCAATTCACCTACTCTAACATTGGCTCAGGAGGAGTAGCGGGTGGTTCGAGCCCAGATCCTCTAGTCTTCATATCCAAAGTGTGTGAACCATAGACTGTATGGTCTGAACCCCAAATTGCCCCTGATGTTGCCCCTGTCCCATGGGTGTTTGCATGAGGGTGTGTAAGAATTTAGTGTAGTCAATGACATTACATAGACACACACACTTTGATATAAAACACACAGTCCTGCTGTTCATAAGTCTTCTGGACAGAGGCCTTTGTGGGAGTCGGGTTGTTTTACACCACAGATCCTGAGAGAGTGCCTCATTTTCACCCCCTGATTAACCTCCGATTTCAAGCTTCATAAAACTAACTGCTGGAAGCCATAAAGTAATCCAGTCTTGCCCTCTCCTTAACACCAGCAGTATAAATCAGTTACGGTTATAGATTACTCCAAAGTGTGCAAATGGTTGGAATTTTTCAGCGTTTCATCCTATAACAGAGGGTTTGTATGTGGAACACTCTGATTTATCGCAGGTTCCTGTTTGGAGAGATACCGTGTCGGCCATTACCGGTGTTGAGGGAATGACATCATCAACATCAGCAAGTTGTTAACATAAACAGTGAAGTCACATTTTTTGCAATAGCCATTAGTAACGTAGCTAAAAGGAACAGGGGATCCAATTTGTTTCTTGATGAGAAATAATGTAATAATAATCATGTTGTGCTCTCAGATGCATTCTTTGTGTCATGTCTTTGGAAGACTGGAAGTTCAATATTAACTCTTGAGCTGCCTAGTGCCTCAAAATGAAATCTGCTGCAGCCGATAAACAACACTGTGCGTGCTCTCAGAGCAAGAGTGAAGTTGCAGCTAAAGAACAAGATACAACTCGCTGTAAAGCCAAAGAGAGCTCTGGATTCAGGTGATAATCCTCTGTTGCTCCACCAAGTGATCCCTCTCGTATTGTCACATTGTGTTTACGCTGTTATTTGATATCGTGAAAACATCAATTATGGCCTCTTTAAAGATACACTCTGTCCCTGTCTCTGTGCCCGGCTTCCCCCGCAGCTCTAAATTGGCTTCACTCCGCGGTGAATTCCAGTCATGCAGACAAGAAGTAATTTCCCAGCGAAATTGATAGATGATGAACGCCATTAATCCGGACCTGCTTCTCGCAAAACATCAGGTAGCTATTGCCGAAAAGATCGTAGGGATTAATGGTGCACGAGAGGCATGCCAATTGTCAACCGGGGGGGTTAGAGAGCAGCTGATAACCTATAAACACCAATATTTCTACATGCCTGCTGCAGCTCCACTCTGTTTGTGTGTGTGTGACCTTGAACAAGTTTCTGTGCAGATGCGGGTGTGGGTGTTTGTGTGAGAGAGAGAGAGAGAGAGAGAGAGAGAGAGAGAGAGAGAGAGAGACTATGTGACTTGAAGTTCAATATTGCACCCAGATCATCTCTGATTATTCCCATGTGTGTGACCCAGCTGAGGACTTTGAATTGGATTAATACAAAGCAGAGAGCCGAACCTCCTGAGCTGCAGGAATCAAGCAGCTGCATATAGAAATAAAAAAGCAGGGTGACTTTCCTTCAGCAGAATGACGGTGGCTTTAAAAGTCTTTAGTCTTGTAAAAGAAAAGGAAAAACTAACCGACAGAGATATTTAGCATTTTATTTGTACCCTAGAGACTGTCCCGCACCGGGGCTAATCCTTTGTGTTTTTTGGATCTGCGTTTCATATTCTCTTTCACAGTGTCTGCTTTATCCATTATGCATTTCGAGTGGTAAAATACACAGTGCTGCTGCCATTAAATCTCTTTTGACACACACTGAAAATGAAGGATTGCATCACAGACAGGATTGAAAAAAAATCCTGAGAGTAAAAGAAAAAGGGATTTGTATATCTTCCTCTGCATCACTTCACCACAATCAATCTGACACAATTTGTAAAAGTTGTCATCATATTTACACAACTTCTATAAAAAGCTAATTAAAGCACTTTAAACATCACTTACCTAGAGCCTGGGCTTCCACATGTGAGCCCAGTTGGAGCAACAGCTGCGAGGCCAGAACCAGGGCCGCCAACAAACCCATTTTGTCCCTTCAACTGGTCCCAGATCCGCAGCTTCCCTCCAGTGACTTATCTGAACGTGACACAGTGACAGTTTCCTGTATGTCTGCGTCTGCCCTGAGTGGTGCGCCTGTGTCCCTTCTTTTTGATTTAGCAGCAAGGCGAGACCGTCATGTTAAGCTTAGAGGCTTCTGACAGTTTGTGTGTGTGTGTTGTGTGTGCATATGTGTCTGAATTGAGTGTGTGGATGTGGAGAGAAGACTGCAGGAGTCTTACTGAGGGAGGAGCATCGGGGCCAGAACCTGCTTTTAAAACCTTCCTCAGATGGCCCCATGTGGAGAAGGAGTGACCTGGGGGAAACTCTACTGCATTGGCTCCTACCGGCTGCTGCCAGTTCCCACAGGCTCTTACACAAATGTGCTGCACATGAGCAGCTTCACATCCATGGAAGAAACCCACGTCTGGCCGATGAAATCATGTTTCGACCCAAACTGGAAACATTTTTGTCTCATGAGTTCAGGCTTCGGGGGCTGCATTTCTGGACATGTCTCACTCACCTCCAGCAATTACACCGCTTGTATTTTCTTTTTCACACTGTGCGAGACACTTGCACTTTCCTTCGAGGCATCAAAAGCAACACCTTTCCCATATGCCCTTGCTTTCCTCCCTCCTTCCCAGGGCAAAGTCAGGAAATGAGCCTACGCCTTAACAAGCGGCGTTAACCGGCCAGCCGAGCCTCAGACAGGCGGCTGGCTCGCACGGCCTCAAGGTCGTCAGCATGTCTGGCTCCACTCACCTCGCCACATTTGGTTGGGTTTGCCTAGGTCTTAATGATGTTTGTTTTTCCCTCTTTCTTTGCCTGTTGCATCTTACTTTCGGAGCCAAGCGGGCTATTTTCTGTGGGCGAGTAACTTTGATGAGCACAAAGAAAAACATCGGTATTAAAGATGTTTCCTGGTTAGAAAAGTAAACAAAGCTGTATAGAAACAAGAAGCACATGAGTCATAGTTTCCAAACAGCTACCACAGGTGTTCCTTGCGGTTAGTCTGTACAACACTGCTCCGTTCATTCGCCGTGCACTGATACGGTCTCCCAGAGTTTTATCTGCCATCTGATTGGTTTTCAGACTGATCCTTCGCAGGCGTTTTTTTCTGGTCCTGGAGCACGACGAGTCCCACAGACCTCCGTGCGTGGTCAGCAGCTGCGGCAGAGAGCTCAGTACCACCACATCAGCCGGCTGGATCGTGGACCTAGGCTGAATCACATCACAGTGCGGTCGATGAGGTCAGACAGTGAGCGCTGCAGCTGGCTCTGAGATAAAAACCAAATCCCCAAATGTGTCTGACACCATCTCCTGACTATTTTTATTCAGCGATACTGATATGACCGAATCCTGTGACTCTGATACTCACATGGTTAGCCGAGAGCAGACAACAACGATTATGGCATTGCTGTTGCCCCAACAACAACCAAATGTACTGTGTTACCATGCTACACACAGCCGACCCGACAATCAGGCTTTATGCTTCAAATAACATCAGAACGTAGAGGTTAATGCTTTTCAAAACCATTGTGCCGAAAATGAAAACAAGGCCTACTGAAGGATCAGAGGTGCATAATAGGAAACATGTGGCGCATTAATAACAACACAAAGATTATTGTAATCCAAGAAAGAAAAAAACATACCCACAAATATTTTATAAATGGTGTTTATTCTCAAGGAATCCGCCTACAGAGGAAATTCATTCTTTAAATGTGTTTGGCTTTTTTTGTCAATCCACCTCCTTCAACTAAACTCTACATTTGAAATTGATTTGAAACACATTGGCGGGTTCTTGTGAGATCATTTTTCGTGTTCATTGGATTTGTCTGTCAGTGACGTGGTGTGGAGTGCAGAAATGTTTGCACGCTTTGCCGTAAAAAGTATGTAATAGTTTGGAGCTGGCTTGTTCCCACAGTAAATGCTGAATGGTCTGTAGAGCTTCTGTAGTCTTGATGACCTCTCACTCACACGTCCATACAGTGGATCCATGTGCAGTAGTTTCTCATAATTCCTCAGGAGAAATTTGGGATTCTTGCCCCAGGACACTTCGGCATGCAGAATGGGGAGACTGAGATTTAACGGAACCTTCTGCTTAGTGCACGACCCGCTCTATCTCCAAATTCCCAAAACATGCAGATTGGGGTTACTCTAGGTTCATTTGGAAATGGGTGTGAGTGTGAATGGTTGTTTGTTTCTGTATGTAGGTCTTGGGACACCTTGGTGACCTCCTTCCGCTCAATGTCAACTGGGATTGGCTCCTCTCCTCAAGGGATAAGCGATGCCTGAATAATAGTGTTACTCAATAGTTTAATTCATTATGATAAAAATATGATATATATTCATTATGTTATGTCAATCATGCTCATTTTAGACCACTTTTGTCTCTTGGTACACAAATAGTACACATTTTTTCATCCATTTAATATTTTCTGGCATAATTTAAAGAAATGTTTTACCGGATAATGAATGTGTGGGTAAATGTTTCATGTCAAACAAACTGCAGCTTCTCCGGATCAAAGAAGGTTACAGTTGATAAGATGTTCTTTCATAAAACGACTTACATCAGACGCATAGTATTTGAGGAATGGACACAGACTTATAAAACCGCAGCTGGAGGTGAGCATACGTCTCTCCGCTCCTGCCCTGATCGCCTCATTACTCCGTGGGATGCGATGTGTTACAAGCTCTGCGCCATCTTACCTGATAAAGTTACATAACAGCATCCAGTCAGCAAGTCAGAGGGGTCTAACCCAACACCTCGTAAAATCTGCGGCATCTATCAAATACATCGCCCCGGTCTGGCAGTGAGAAGTCACTCCAAAGCCCAAATTACACTATTAAATGGCCTGAATTTCTGGTGTTAGACAGACTGTATAACTTTGAACTCGAGGCAGGCGCTTAATAAATGGACCCAAATCCTGCAGCATATTCAGACTGAAAACTCTCCTGCCAAATTGGGGTGTCATGGTGGATAAAGCTGTCGACTTCCCTGGAAATGACACAGCGTAGAAGGCTTGAATACAAACGAAACATTAAATGTTATCGATACAAAATGAATTCGAACTTTTACTCTGCAGTTAATGCAATGCAATATAGAAATGCAATATAGAAATGCAAATTTGAGTTGAATGTCATTAGTCTGGGCCTTTGTGTTTTTCTAATCCTTTGAAACCACCTTTGGAAAATTACATTTTTCAGTTTCATTTACCATACTGAATTACTTACCTTCATATCTCTCTGTAAAATCACTCAGTCTCAGTTGTGGGAGCAGTTATATGAACCTGAGCTCCCTTCTTGGAATAACACGACCATTACACGAGAAGATTGATGAAAGGTGCATAGAGGCATTCCCAGAATAGCTTCGATGCGATGGGACGTATCATTTCTAAAAACAACAAAGTGGTTTGAGGCTGACTCAATTTCACAGTAGTTTGCAAGGTTACGTAATACAGGCCCCCGTTCGAAGCCAGGCCTGATGGTTTAGTCATGTATAAACCGTAAGTTCACAGTCGGACCATTTGAATCTGTCCAGCTGTTCCTTGAGTCACTCACACCAGCGCTTTCCTAATGCATGTTTCACCAACACCTCATACTGATGACGGTAAACCATCACTTTGGCTGGACATCGCGTTTTTCAGTTTTTCACACCAACACCCCCGACGCAACCTTTCCCATTATGTGACTTTTCTCTCTTTCCTCTTACTTTGTTTAAGCCAGCAGCCGGCTTTAGTTTCAGGCCACCACATTAGTCCTGATTGAAATATCTCAACACCTACGCAATGGACTGCTGTGAAATTTATCTGGATTCATGATCTGTAGAGGATGATCCCCAATGGCTTCAGTTTGGGTATTCCTTGAGCACAAACATTATGTTTCATGTAAATGTTCCTTCAACGACTGGCTGGATTTCGACTAAATTTGAACTAGTATTTAAACCAAACCCGACTCAGTCTTAGCTGTCAACCTTTTTGTCATAGCATCAAATAACTAAAATAAAATCGCACTTAACGGAAAAAATATACATCTGCCCATATGAAAACAAACCTAAAAACCTTACAAATTTAGTGTGTGACTTTTTAGATTTCAAAATGTCCCACCTGCTAACATGGAGGGGGACGCATTTTTGACTGGTACTTCAACCAGCCACCAGGGGGGCAATTCAGGTATTTTGGATTTCCTATACCTGCGAAACTAACTTCCCATCAGCTTCAACTGCATTGTGCCAATTAGCAAATGTTAGCCTGTTAAAATGCTAAACTGGCTAACTTTACCTGTTACTCAGGCACGTTAGCATTGCAGCCTGACAGAGCTACTAGCATGGCTTTAGACACATCGCCCTGTTTTGTACAATGTGCTCTCCAACCACTGCGGAACAAAATGTGCTCATAGTTTTTTTCCGAAGGACCAAGTTTTAAGCTGGGGTGAAAAGCTGGCTGACTCACCCACTGACGGGGGAAGGCAGTTGATGATCGTCAAATGTCGGATAATGTGCGTTTATTTTTAGAAAATGTGTGATGAGTGAATTAACGCGGCTTGAGCAAGAAATTCAACCTCCGGCTTCTTTCTCACCTCTGTGCCCTGAATCAAACACAGCTGAAGTTGGTTTGAAAAATTGTGGGAAAGCTGCAGTGTAATGTCCTGTCATTTTAGTTTGTTAATTTCAGTCTCTTTGTATTTTCTGATTCCTGTTTTATTTTGTAGTCCCGCTTTCCTTGTGTGTTGTTTCGTTCTTAACTTCCTGTCTTTGATTGTCATCTCCAGTCCTCATGTGTTTCACCTGTGTGTAATTGCCCCTGCCTTCCTTCTGTGTATTTAAGCCTCTGTTTCCCTTTGTCTCGTGTCGGTTCGTTACTAGTTGTTTCTCTTATTCGTTGCCACACGTCGTGAGATATGGTTTGTCTGTTCCTGCTGTCTCGACCAGCTTCTCCTGCTTTCTTGTTCTCCGTGCGCCTTGTCACCAGTGTTATTTCTTAGTGTTCCTGCTTTGTTTTTGTCTTGCCTAAAGCCTTTTTTTTCATATTAAATACCTTTTTGTTTGTAACCTCTGCATCCTGGGTCCATCTCCTCCCTCCACCCGTAACAACAGTGATTATTGGACACAATCAGCCACTGAACTTCAGAAAGGTAGGGAGGGAGGAGGCTTCTGACGCTATTCAACATCCCCACAAGCTTGAGATCTGTTCCTCTGCTCAGCAACTATTATAAAAACCCACCCATTTCTCCCGAAGTTGAATATATCCCAATTCTTTCATTTGTACAACTTGTTCGTGAAGAGTTCTTTGTAGCAAAACATGAGTCCGACAATCTTCGGCAAGTGTGGACAGAGCTCGCCTACACAATGGTGAGCGGCCTGTGCGGGAGGAACAGAGCTGCATTGTGCTTCTTTGAGTCGTATTCCAGGTGCTCTCATTAATCCTTCATACTTCTGGCACTTTGAGACCGCGAGCACGTCTGGGCCGGAGAGGTCCGACGCATGCGGTGGGAAACGGCACATGCAGTGGGAGGGCAAACTGGGTCATTTGTTCAGACGCGGTGCAATCCACATCCGCGTCTGCGCTCCGCTCCGCCAGCATGACTGGCTGCACCGAGAGGAGGAGAGAGAGAGGACGGCACATGGAAGCAATTAATGCCTCTTCCTGGTTCTGTAATTTGGCCCAGCAGATACAAGATGACAAGCACGTGTTTGAGCGCATAACAAGAAAACAAAGACTCCCCACTCTCACACACACGGGAGGTAGTTTCTCTCCGTCTCAGCACCGCACCTTGTCAGATATGAGGCTCATTATGGAATTTGCCACGGCGTTCTCAAGAGTGACAGAGTATGAAAGATGCAAGGATCTGCCGGGAAAGTGTTTCCGGTGGGGCGTTCGTCGTGTAGCGAGTGTCAAATCACATCAAAGGAGACACCGTGGTCTCCCCCTGCAAACTCTATTTATTGAAGCTGATTTAAATATTTACCATCAATCATCCTAAGATGCAATAAGTTCATACATGCGATTGCTTCCACACTCAATTACGCAACATTATTCTTTGAGTGTCACACGAATTGTGAAATCATTGCCTTCTGTCGTAATGATAGGTGGTTCGGGGGGGGGGGGGGGGGGGGCACATGTGGTAAAGTGAGGTTACTTGAGACGGAGGCCCAAAGAAGTGACCCTGTTTCTGAGTGTTACGCCGCAGACAACGTGCCAGGTTCACTGAATTCCTTTGTTACATTCAACCCTCTTTGAAACTGGACTCTCTCTTTCCTGTCTCGCACTATAGGAGTCGGGAGATAATGCATTTCCCAGAGCGGCAGATGTCCGATCTCCAAAGTGCAGGCCAGAAAATGAATAGATTTCTTCCACAGTCGGTCTTTGCCTTCGACTGTTACAAGGGACGAGGCATGAGGATTTTCTTTTTCCTTTTTCTTTTCTTTCGTTACAACAAATACCAAGAATCAGGCTTATCACCCTGTTTCCAGCCGTATCTGAAAGGTCTGTGGAAAATCACATCTGGCGTTAAAGACTGTAACTGTCCTTCTTTCGGGGAGGATATAACAGATGAGAGGATCTTCACACAGTCCGCTGCTATGAAGAATTTACCAAGGTTCACAGCAGCGGGGGATAACACTCTGTGAGAGCGTGGTGATTTACAACAGCCTCTCCCACCTGTGACCTGTGTTTGCCCCAAGCTGAGGGTTAATGGCTGGTAGGGGCACGTGAGGAATGGGGGTTGAATCGGGATAAAGCCAAAATGCAATGTTTGTAAGATAATCCAAGTTATTGAAAACTTAGATTTTCTATTGATCATGGTTTAAATTTAACTCACTTACAATTAACAGATGTGGTAAAAGCGATAATGCACCAAGCTCATCCAACAAGGTGAGCAACAGCTAGAGACATAAAGTTACTGAAATATAAGACAATGGAAGTTGGTGAACATGTCAAGCAGCCTAATCCACTTTTGAAAGACATTTTTGTTGGATGAGGACAATCAGGATCATATCACAGGATTCTATTGGTGAATGTAGGTTGTTCAATAAAACAGCATTTACACTTTAACTTGCTAATTTCCTTCTGTCGTACCGATTAGCGTTTTATCAAAGTCTTTGTTTTCAAATGTTTCCTTACCTCTGCCAAAGAGCTTATGTTTTTTGTTTAATAAACAAACCAAACCACAAATATAAAAGCACGGTAGGTCTAAGCGGAACCAGTGAAGCCATGTGTCAACCTTGATTGGTGTTTAAACACGACAGCTTGGTTCATCCATTGCTCATCTATATCTTGCTTAAACATTTTGCTGAGCTAAATGTTGATATCACCAAAATAGCGGTCAAAAGTCTAAAAACAAATGATATGTTGGAAGTCAACCATTTCAGCGAGACTTAAACTGCAACGTTGCGAAACGAAAATAGATCAAACCTCGTTCAAAGATGATGAACGCACATTTCCTAATCACGTGAAATCATTTGTCATTACATCGTCTGAAAGACTGTTGCCAAAATATGTACGAGCCATATGGTTGCACGCATGTGAGCATGGAACATGTGGTCGTCTGTGAATGGAAACCAGGTGGTTTTGTGCTGTGCCAAGGCGGCCTTGTTGTTGCATCGTCAGCTCGGTGTTGTCTAGGAGTAGCTTAACAAGCTCAGCAGGACCCCTCACATCAAACACCCCGCTAATGGCTGATAAACTCATTGGGCTCGGCCAGGCCGGACGACAAATGGGACACGCTTACATCCGAAGCAGCAAAGCATGAAAGGAACACCAAAAAACTCGGTGTGCTTCTCATACCCGCCGCTCCAAATGCCGGCCAGCTATTTTCATGAGATGTTAAGAGGAAACGGGTTTTCTGGTTTTACGGGAAAGCCATAAAATGTCAAAATCCTTGAGTGGTCTAGGCAGCAGCTAGTTTAAAAAAAAGAGAGAAAAGGAAGACTTGTGTGAGGTGGGGAATGACAAAGACAGATGGGTAGAGACAGGGTGCTGTGATGTCATAGCATGTCTGCAAGACCTCAGTCAGACAAGAGGGCGCGTCGTCCCTGGTGGAGGTAAAAAAACACACACCACAGAAAGACCTTTATTATTATTCGCGTCATCTGGAAAGGGTATTAATTCTAAACCGATGCTGTGTTTCACGTGTATGTTGTTAACAACACGTTAGGTTGTAAACATATTTCCCTTTTCTGTTTCCTATGACTACCTGCAAACCATGCCCAGACAACCAGAGCCCGAAAGCGATATATACAGTCCACATACAGTCTGGATTACTGGGCCGAGCTTACTTCAGCAGATCTTTGTGCTTTGCTGGCTGAAAACGCTTCACTTTCCCTGCATTTATCAAGCGAGGTGAACATGTGTGCGACAAACACTGCCAGGAGGAGAGAGAATAAAAGACCCCGAGAGGCACAATAAGGTTTTGAGGAGTGAAGTTTAATGGGATCATGATTGTCTTTGTCGGAGGTCAAATATTTAATTGGTTTATGGGACGGAAAGCACAACCGGAGCTTCTCCTACTGTACAATCACTCGGCCAACTAAAACTCTCTACATTAGATAAACCATCGCGGCGCAGAACCACTCGCAGCGGCTCAGTCTCACAGAGGGTCATTACTTTTGACAAATTACAGACATTTTGCTCTTTCAAAGGTTGAGAGAAAAGGCTACCACATGTTATCTTTCTCATTTTGTCGGCACACATTGCACACTGCTCCCGACCAACTGTTTTCATCTCCGCCTATCAAAGGGATTTATTGATCTAGCCGGATGAAACTCTCCTTCTCTTTTCTTGTATCGGGGCAATCTCTTCTCTGTGATGACACTTTAGCTAGTTGAGATCAGCGTTACTCTGTGGGAGGGTAAAAGTGACCTCAGACTGACACTTTGGTGGACATCCATCCGCTCCTCGGGCCCTACGACACGCTTATACTGACAGAAAGGCCGACAGAACGACAGACCGGCAGAGTGCTGCTGGGAAGACACAGGTGCATTTGAACAGAGACAGAGGTACAGACAGACAGGGTCCTATGGTTGCCCCTTGACGAAGAAGGAAGGAGGCAAATTAGTGCGGTAGAGAGGGCGGACTGTGACCTTATTGACCAGACTGTTATAGGTGACATCACAGCGTGCTTGTTGTGGAAGCAGCCAGTCGCTTTCCTATGTAGATCCTAAAAAGAGGAAAGAAAAATCTTTTGTTACATTTTGACCTTTCACTAAACCTCTCCTAAGAAATACAATTGTACATAGGCACAGCACTCAGAGGTGCTAGACTGTACTGTATGTAAAGATAGATGACAAAAGCGAGGCCAAAGCACGTGCATCGCCATCTGGTGGGTGGCTGCAGAACAGGTCATTAGGCCCTCTATTGTGAGCAGGTCGGGACTAAAGAACATGTCGAATAAATCCTTCTCACAGATGCTTTTTGTCTTTTTATAAAGTTCCTATCATACTCATGTATTTTCTTGTGTTCCTTTTTCTGGCAATGATGGTATAAAAACTAAGTGAAACGTCGTGATTGTTTCCAAATGATGTCACCGGTGCAGGATGGCAGCTTTCCTACGCTGGATATTTTGGCTTAACTTCTGGATAGCGTAAGTGGAGACATTTAATCAACCTTAATATATATTCAGGATATGATGTAAGCGCTATAGGCTGAGCAGAAACATGCATGTTGGGGGCAACATTAACGTGCTTGTGGAGTGAGACTCCCAATGCAGAAGAAAAACCTGGAAGCTACAATCATTTCTTAAACAACATGCCAGGTGAGTCCATTATCCGCTTCCTGTGAGACATCCATGGTAACAGAGAAGTACTTCCAAGGCCAGGAAACACCTCATTAATCGTTAACTAACTTCATTATATATGTTCCGTTTACGACTAATACATCCACTGGTTCTCGGTGTGTGGGAGATGGTCAGGGACGCAATTAGAGCTTAAACTAATTTTAGCACCGCTGTAGGTTACCCTCCAGCAAAGACAGCAAATACATCGGCCAAGATTCAGGTACGTTAAAACAAAACAAACAAGTAGTAAAGCAGACAATTTTTATTATAGGACCACCTAGCTCCGCTGTATACTGCAATACAAGAACATCTGCTCCACATCTGACCATAAACTGGTGATGCTGCCTGGGTGTTTTGAACTTTTTGCCTCTAAAATGTAGCTTTAGTGTCAGTTCCATTTTTGTTAGACTGTCTTTTCTCATGAGTGTTGTAAATTATCTTATCTTGCCGATGAACGTTACAGATGGCATCTATCACACTGTCTATCCTGGGAAAGGGTTAAGGGCAGAGGATGCTGCACCTTAATAAGCCCCATGAGGCAAATTGGGATTTGTGAATATGAGCTAATATACAATTCCATTGATTGCTTGACTCACATTTAAAGTAATTCAAATAGAGCAAACTCTACCAGCTGTAATGAATTTGCTTCGGGTAATGTATTAATAAACGCAACACGAGTCTATCTTTGTGTTAACATGTCTCACCCGACTCCAAGTGTGAGCAGGTGTGAAGCCAGCAGCGAGGGAACGAGGATGAGGAGAACATCCGAGGAGAAGAGTCCTCTCTTCATCACCTCTGTCTTCCTAACACTGAGGGAGCTCGGCTGCTTCGGGTGCTGAAACACAAACTCTCTGAAGAGAGAGCGAGAGAGAGAGAGGGAGAGGAGAGGAGAGAGAGGACGACAAGGAGCCACAGATAAGAGGTGTGGGGAAAGGGAAGATAGAAAGAGGAGAAAAAAATAAACAGAGATAATGAGAACACAAGAGAGAGGAGTAGGAATGTGAGCGAGGGAGCAGAGTTCTCGGAGCCGGGGATCATTAAGAAGCACTACCTGTCAAAGAGATTAAAAGATCTAGTGTGGCAGAGTAAATAAAAAGGAGGATGATTCATGTGTTTCTCAAAAATCAAAGGTAAAAAGAAACCTCATTGGAATGTGCTGTCAAACTGATCAATGAATTCACAGTTTTTAATGTTTTGCAAATAAAACAGAGCGGATTTTTCAACTAACTTTTTAACAAATGATACATACTATCACAACATGTTTATTTGTGAGTTCCAGAGGTGCTATGTGGATTTTGAACCCTGGACAGAGCCATTCTAAACCCCTTCCCTCTTCTTTTCAGTCTTTATGCGAAGCTAAGCAACTTCTTTCTGGCTCAAAACCACCAGAGTAGTATTGATCTTCTCGTCTATCTCTTGGCAAGAGAGACATTTTCATTTTAAACCATTACACATCTTTGGGAGCACTCTTACAATGCATGGGACATCGTGAATACAAGACAAAATGTAATTATTGACTTTGACGGAGCTGGTCTTACTTTGGTGGCATATTTTCAGGTCTACTGGACCAATCCCACACCCAGTCTGTGTCCACCCGCCGCTCAACGTCCTCCTGCAACACACGTAAAGGATGAGTGGATGTGCATGAGACGAAATAGAGTGATATATGGAAGATGGAGACTGTGATGTGACTGGTCGAGCATGTGTATCAATCTTTATATAGAGTCTGTTTGTTGAGTACCGGAGTAAATGTGCATGGCTGATGCTTTCATTTACTTTCATCTTGAGTTTGAATATATTTCTCAGAAACCTTTAGGGGAAATCTCTAAATACCATTTAGCAAGAAGCATCTGCACAAACACAGTTACGACACAATAATAAGAAAAAAACACACTTGTTGGACCGTCCCTAAGATGTGAGTGGACACTTGAACGCATCAACTATGAGTCTTTCATTTTCTGTTGAATAAATACATCCCTTCATGAATTCAAATAAATGTTCCATAATATAGATTATAGATTTCCAGACAGCCTCATGTCTCATGAGAAGGTTGATTTTAAACGGTGCTGGAATAAATAGTACGAATTGGTTGGGTGTGCAGCAGGTAATCGGAATAAACACATTCAGTAATACTGTGCAGGAATAATTTGTAGATTACAAAAAGGAGGGTGGTGTTGGGATGACGTGTGAGAAGAAGAATACCTGTATGGTGACACAGTCACTGTCCTGATCACTGCTGGGTCTCGGGGAACCAGTGGACCGTGGAGATCCCACCTGCGGAGGACTGTGGAACAAACAGGCCTTTACAATCTGGACACACACTGCAACCGAATGAATCCACATTACTATCACAGCAAACAATAACAGGGAAAATAAACACACATTGTGAAAACAAAACTCCACTGAGTACAGCCCCCCCCCCCCCCCCCCCAAACCAAACCCAAAGCATCCACACCGACCTGTCTTTGCTCCTCTCACACTCCAGCTGCGCCTCCAGAAGGATCCTCTCCAGCTCCCCATGCAGGGCGGAGGAGATGCTGTCCTGCGGCCCTGTCAGACTCTCCCTGCTGCTCACGGCTGCGATCAGCTCCTCCAGCTCGACCCAGGAGCCTGACGAGCAAACGACACGAGCAGCAGAGTCTGTGATGACACAACAAGCAGGGGAGGCAGGAGCCAGCGGGACTCCGTACACATACATTCAACTGACGAGCGAGCTGTGATTGTGCGAGGGAAGCAAACACATTTATGCATTTTAAACAAGTGTATTTACATTTTGATTGAGCGTGCGATATTTGTTTTTGTTCTAATCACAGGACACACTGCTGAGAGTAGATCTGTCACTGCAATCAAACTATCACAAAATGCTTTAAATGCTTTAAAATCCAATCTGCTGAAGAAATAAAACATTAGTATCTGAGAAAATGCTAATAATCCCTTCCAGATTGTAATAACATTTTATGAACTTTTCAAGTGTGATAAACCTAGCATAGTTTTTTATATGAAAAATATTCTTTTTGATGATTCGACCTGCAATAAATTGTCTGTGCATGAATGATTGTTGTATCCTGTATTTTGAGTTCCTATTCATTAAAAAAAAGAAGAATAAGCAGAACTATTTAAAAAAATGCAGTTTCCATTGCCAAATTAAGAAATAAGCCTTCTTATAAATGTTGTATCTTCGTTGTGGAGTAGACAGGTTTGTGTTGTGCGCTGGCATATGGTGAGTCATAGGTCAAGCAGCACCACCAGCGATGTCCTGACATGACACCAGACCGGGGACATGTTGAATTCCTGGATGGAAATGCAGCTGGACAGTGACATCACACACACACACAAACACACATGTATAAAAACATGTGTATGTACCATACAGAGAAGAGACAGAGACCAAGTGTCTGTTCCCTCTCTTATCGATGACTCCTGAAAACACAGACCGCAAATGAATGAATGGACACATGAATGGAGGGTCATTGGGTGCATGGGCAGGAAGAGATTTACACATGCACACACATGCATGCTGGTGTGTATGGCGTGCCCACACTCAGCAGCCAAACAGTGGAGCAGGGCTAACTCGGGCTGACAGCATGCCTGCTTATGTAAGATGTTATTTCTGTTAAGAGATTAGCCATTCACCCTCTGCTCTGCTCCCCTTGTTTCTCCCTCGTCACGCCGCCTGTATCCCTATCTGACACATTTACAAAACATCAACACCTCATCTGTATATCCTTCCCCTCTCGTCTGATCTCTCTAATCTTCATGTCATAACTGGGTTTAGGACACCGTGCGAGCGTCACCAGCAGTTTGCAGAAAGAGGTGGAATCAGTGGGGACGGGGATGGAGAGAAGAGGGGACAAAGGGTGAGGAGGGGAGGTTGGATGAGGCAGATTTGGGGGGGGGGGGACTCTGCCATTGCCCTAGTTGTGTTCCCACAGAGGGGAGGTATGACATAACAACTGCCTCGCCGCCTGACTTATCTGGCTGGCAACGCTCTGCGGCGCTAAATCAGTTTCTGTGCGATGCAATCCCCCGTACGCACATTCATCTGTGCCACTCTGCCAAATCAGCTTTATATAATGTGGACAAGAGCTGGATGTTAAAAGACTCAATGAGCTGTTGCGCTACAGATTAATGTTTGTTATGAATGCCCGTTCCCACTTTAGGGACTGCACACAAGTGATCAGGCTGTGAGGTTATTGTGTGTTTTCTCTATGTTGAAGGGAGGGAAGAGACGACAGGAGGGCCTTTAGATTTTAACTACCTCATATTTTTATATATTCTTTTTCGTTGTCTCTCAAGATGTAACATTAAAAAAAAATTTCAACCACATCAAAAGAGAAATGTCTTTTGTGTGCACCATGTACCATAAAGATGAGTTTATTCTGCACGTGGTCAAGTTAAATGTATCCTAAACAATTTAAGTACGGCATGATATATATGTTATAAATCGTACCTCCAATATATATGATAAAGTGCATGGTCATCACAAACCAACATGTTCTGCTGTTTGAAGCAATAATATGACGGTGCCTTGATCCGTTTTAATGCACATTTTACATTTTACACTTTTAAAAACCTGAGGTGGAAAAGATGCGCGTGGACCAAAAATAAAATGTGACCAAACAACAGAGAGACAAACGACAAAGGTTTTCCATATTCTTTTCCTGGAATTCGATTAAAATTTGAACTTAATTCCGATGGAAACCTGAGTTTTGGTAATAAGGTCATTCAGAGGCCTGCTGGAAAACTGTGGAAATGACCCACATTTGCCAATTTTCCCAGTAATGTGCAGTTTGGGCTGTTCAGAAAATTATGTTCCATTAATATATTAAGCCTGAAACTGGGATTAGGAACCTATAGGGACAGGTTTTTATATATTAAAATAGTCCAGTATTGATAGAACTGGAATAGATAACCCTGTGCTGATTTGTAAAACTCTAAATTTGAAGTCTAACTCCCTTGGTTATCCTCACACAGTTCCTCAGTGAGTGTCCCCCCCCTCACATTGCTCCACATGTTAGGCCCAGCATCCTCTGTGCACACACATGCACGGTGGAGCTATAAGCTTCAGGAAATCTCCACAGCCTAATTGGTTTATAGAGATACAAACAGGTGAGTCAGGGAATCCGTTTACACAATGACGGTGTCAGTGGCAACAACAATGGCAAAAAGGAAACTGCCTCTTCCCTCTTCTTCTTCTTCTTCTTCCTCATCTTTCTCTCTGTAACATCCTGTCACACTTTCCTCTCAGCCCTGAAACTGAAACTGGGAGAGGCGTGCGTGCAGCTGTGGGTGAACACCTTCCCATCACACCTGGAAACACACTGATCCATAGGGTCAAAGCTGCCGTTGTTTGTTGACATTTGCACTCTGAAATTAGACTTTGAATCTGTGTGCGCGCACACAACCAGGCAGCTTTAACCACCCTCCCTGTTCACTACACGTGAGGATGCCCTGCGTCCTAAAGAGACCTAATAACTGACTGAATAAACAGCAAAACAAAGAGCCGGTCCGTGTACCAGCACCACCACCACTCACCGTAGAGTCCGTCCTCGGGTGTCTGTGAGCCGGACAGAGACATGTTGGATGGCCGGGGGCTGTGCGGGGCTGGAGGCGGAGCGCGCAGAGATGCTGACACTGACCGAGGAGGACGAGCAGGTGCTGGACGAGCTCACTGTGCCAGTGAGGAGCTTTTTCTCTCAATCACTCACTGGGTTTGTTGTGAAGCCTAAAAACGGACACCGACGCTGCGTTAATCCCCCCCCCCCCCTCCTCTCCTCTCATCCATCCATTCATTCCTCCTCCCCTCCCGCCCCTCTCCCGCGTGTCGGCAGCAGGGAAGAGGTAAACAACACGAGCTCAGCAGGTGAGACCGAGACAAACTTGTTTCCCAAAAAGTTTCCCCTGTTTTTCACAAATAGAATTCTGAAATATTAATTAAGAACTTAAAAAATGTATTTTGTACATCATTATTATTGTAAAAAATAACGATAGTGTACAATGTTGTAACTGTACAATTTGTAATGTTTATTTACAATACGGTGATTTCAAATCTTTACATATTGCAATGAAGTCTTTGCACAGTATTGTAATTTACAACATTTACATATTGTGAATCACAATATCTATGGCGTCCTAAAGAGACCTAATAACTGACTGAATAAACAGCAAAACAAAGAGCCGGTCCGTGTACCAGCACCACCACCACTCACCGTAGAGTCCGTCCTCGGGTGTCTGTGAGCCGGACAGAGACATGTTGGATGGCCGGGGGCTGTGCGGGGCTGGAGGCGGAGCGCGCAGAGATGCTGACACTGACCGAGGAGGACGAGCAGGTGCTGGACGAGCTCACTGTGCCAGTGAGGAGCTTTTTCTCTCAATCACTCACTGGGTTTGTTGTGAAGCCTAAAAACGGACACCGACGCTGCGTTAATCCCCCCCCCCCCCTCCTCTCCTCTCATCCATCCATTCATTCCTCCTCCCCTCCCGCCCCTCTCCCGCGTGTCGGCAGCAGGGAAGAGGTAAACAACACGAGCTCAGCAGGTGAGACCGAGACAAACTTGTTTCCCAAAAAGTTTCCCCTGTTTTTCACAAATAGAATTCTGAAATATTAATTAAGAACTTAAAAAATGTATTTTGTACATCATTATTATTGTAAAAAATAACGATAGTGTACAATGTTGTAACTGTACAATTTGTAATGTTTATTTACAATACGGTGATTTCAAATCTTTACATATTGCAATGAAGTCTTTGCACAGTATTGTAATTTACAACATTTACATATTGTGAATCACAATATCTATGGCGTTTACGTATAACTTTTAGCTAATCAGTAGTGTTTTATTACAATTTTTAGAACAGTCTTACAACATGCATTATACAAGAAGTCACACAATCACCACTGTACATAAGACAACATCTTCGCACCTCACTGTTGATGTCACATTATTTATTTGAGAGGTTAAGTTAGTTAGTTACAAAAGACGTGCCGTGATACAAACAGACCAACACCTATCCCAGTACACATCATTAAACAATAAGAACCGCAACAGTCACAATTAAGGACATGTCATGAACATGAAACACTGACTGACAGTAGAGAGCTGGATTAGTGGTGGCATGTCTTACATAGTGCTGCTTTGGCTGCAGGTACCAGGCTATTTCTGATGGGGGCAGCTGTTGCACCTTACTGACCTGTATCAGTGTCCTGATGGCATTATGTTTAAGTGAGTGAGGGATGTCTTGGGCCATTTGAGGTTCTAATGCGGGTAATGGCCTTGGAATTGAGTTCATAGAGGTTGGCTGGGGGGAGACTTATTAGCTTGGCAGCGGTACAAGTTATGCGTGTTTGTTTTTGTCCGGTTTGTGAGATCGTGTTGAAGAAACAGGCGGAGTGGAAAGACAGGACGGGCTGGATGATAATGTGATAGATCCGTTGTGTGTGCAGATGACGGTCAGAGACGTTGGCTCGTTGTTATCGTGTGGGGCTCATGGTCTGCTGGAGGACGACAGAAACACCACTCAGAAGCTATTAGCCTCCGAAGACACAAATCAAATAACTTCCCTTTCCTCGTTTACAACACTGCCCCTGAACATATCAAACTGTTGATGTGTTATAATATATCATGCAATTGCTGATCACATGTTCAAATATGGACTTTTTTTAGCGGGATACTTTTATCATATGTTTAGATGGCGTTTACCATCACAGTCTCAACATTTAAAAAGTTCTGAATAACATTTTATATCAAATTGTATGGTGTGTAAAAAACGACTTATTTTGTAAGTTTACTATTGGAAAAGCAAACATTGGTGTAGCACAGAACAGCCAGTTTCCATACAAGAACGTTTTTAAAGATCATACCATAAATGTCTGAGCTTTAATGTATGTATATTGGCAATATTACTAAAATATATGATTTTCCATCTTTAAATTATTATTATTATTGTTATTAATTACATTTATCTTTAATGAGAGATTCCATTAACAAATGTGATAAATTACCTAAAAAGTCAAAAACCCTGACAGCCTCGAGCTTTGCTTCAGTTTTCATAACAGCAGTTGATAGAATCCAAAAATAATAATTATATTGTAATTATATTTATCTCCTCTGATCCTACACACAGTCAGTGTGATAATTAAATTTCATAACAACCTGCCAGTTAGATTAAAGTTTTCTTCTGGAATATTCTGAACGGCTGAACTAAAGGAGAGGTTGGATTAATCGCTTCGCTGTGTACCTATGACCACAGCTAATTTCACAGGGGACCATTTATCTTTTAACTTGAAGAATCATATCTCAAATTGTTTGTCAAGGCTAATTTTGACCTGATAGTGTTTTCTCAGGAAAGGTCAAGTGTCAAAAACACCCCCACAAAATGTATCCAGATAATGAATGTCCACATAATAGTAAACATATTATAAACTGCTCAACCGGTGGTGAATGGAAAGACCAAACCACACTGGGTATCCTTTGTTGTCTGCAGCAGTTTTAACACTGTGATTTTATGGGTGAAAGTACCATGAGAACGATAGATAGTCAGAAAGGTTAAATGATGTGTCGTTATACATGTACACATATTTCATGCCTCGACATATCAGGTTGCATAGTAACCTATAATGATAGGGTTAGTGTCAACAGGAAATATTGTTTTGCTTGTACAAAGGAGGGCAGTGACAGGTTCCTTGGCTCAGGAAACAAGTGGGACAAATACCAGAGCTATAGACTCAGCGCACACATTTATTTGATCAGATTGAGGGATTATGAGTCGATGGCAGAGATCATTTAAAGGCCACTCCTTTCTTCCCACACACACTTTGTGCAGCTGTTTCATGTCACGTTCAGCAACATCATGCAGAAGAAGTGTTTGAAAAGTCAACTTGAATGTCAGCGGTGTGTTACAGTGATGATGATAAGAACAAATTCAGTCTCATTTCGACAAAAAAGAAAAAACATCCTCTTTGCTTTTGATAGAGCTCTTTGACTTTCAAACGACTGATGTTCGTAATCTGAACTTGAGCAACTTAAATGTTTGTTTATCGCTGAAGAAGTCCCCATTGTTTTTAGATGTGGGAGATGTGTGGTGATTTTTAAAGCTGTTTTTCACCTTGATTGCTTTCAACTGATTTTGAGGCTTAGAGAAGATCAACACAACTCAAAAGTTCAATCCGTTTACTATGAGATTCGTCTTCGAGGCTGGTAAGCTTAGCTTCACAAATAGAAAGTGAAGAGCAAAACAACTTACATGGCTCCATCAAAAGCTTATAATAACCTATGAAGCACCTCTATGTGAATCTGTAATCATTTAGTGTCTTATTTACAGATATGTAAGTCATTTTCTCATGTTATCCACTAAGACAGTAAAAAGATGTATTTCAGGATAAAGCTCTGAATCAATTGATTGACAGAAAACACCCGATTTCATTTCATTTCAATTCCAGCAGAAGAAGGTCACCTTGGTATTATTTTCTGCACTTGACACATCCATTCCTTCGTGTGCATTATCATTATCAGCAAATTCTTCATGGCACCAGTCAGTCATTTTGAATGACTTCATGACCATTAGGTTTTAATCATCACTATAATCAATCAGATAAACATGTCTACTAAAACGGTTGCCCTTAAATCAAATCATCTTCATGATGTTTCTGCAAACAGAAATTGTCATCACACGGGATTACAAACAGACTATACGTTAATGATTTCAATCTTTCCTCATAGATAAGAAATAATTTGTGACCACCGTTACACATATAACACTGTAACCTCTTTTGAAAAATATGAAATAAATGAAAAATATCTAATGTGTTTAGGATTTCACATGTGTAGTCCAGAGATGGACATGCAGAACATCAGCGCTTAGCTTTTTTTGGCGACCAGCTGTTTGTGTGTGTGCCTGTTCCAAAGCCAAATAATTAAGCGTCCATCTGTTATATCATTACCAACCATGTTTACAATATGGATATTAGAGCTGTATATTGTAATCAGGGTATGCTTAGGTTGGGGTTTAGCTCAGTTAACTCTGGAGAATATCAGCAAGGCTCTACCTTTTTAATCTGTGCCAGGCTGGATATAGGCTGCAGAGCCCCGTTTGATGTTTGCCTTAAAAACATCAAATGAAATGGACCAGAGCAGATCAGGATTTGACATGGTTGCTTCGTCATCACCTTATCGGCAGCATATACCTGCAGAACATGGGAGACCTCAGTGTTATCATTTAACACTTTTTTTTAATTAAAACTACAGTGAGCGTGTGTTTTAGAATTCAGTGTTTGCATCTGTATTGGATGAGCCCTGTGGCCGATGATTCATACATTTCTGTGGCTTCACTTGAAGACATCAGTGCACGGACTCGGTGCTGCATTTCACTCATGCAGCCAAGAGCAAAGGGAGACTCTGGAGGATGCACACGCTACACTCTCATGCAAACACAGTGCTCTCCATGAGGCGTATACACCTAATTGACCCTGAAACTTATCAGTAATTATCAATGCAGTGCACCTTAAATCACTCAGGGACAAATGAGCTTAACATTTTAAGTGGAAACAGATTCTCTTGTCTTTGCTGAATCGTTTTTGGAGGGTTTTGTCATGCAACACTTCAAGCACAACATCGCCACCTAGTGGAGAGAGCTTCCACAATGCCGCATGTCCAGAGGCAGGTTTACTTACAGGCGACAGAATTAGATCTGTCACATCTTCATGCTGATTAAAATACAACTGGTTTAGAGGCTCTAACCTTTTTCTGTAAATCACTTTGTCAAACTTACTTGAAGCAGACAAGCAGATCAAGCATTAAGGATTGATGCAAAGCACTGTGAGTGCCTTCTGGTGCACGGCAGCGGCCACAAACCTCTCTACCTTCACAGCCCATCTTCTCAGCCATTTATTACGTTGCCAGGCAGCGTTTCTCTCATGACCCCCGGCCTTGTTTTCAGACAAGAGGGCAGACACCGAAAGTCACCGCTTGGTCGAGAAACAAAGCGGCAAAAGTTCCCTCATCCATCAGAGCAACTTATAATCTTTGACAATGTCCCGGGCCCGGCTCAGATCAGAGAGGGAGATGCCAGCTACGCTCAGGTCTGGCAAATGACTGCCCACCTCGTTCATCCATCATGGATGAACGAAAGAATGCCTTTTCAGGTAATGACCACGGTATACCTCAGCATTAGACACGGCCACTCTCCTACAACCTTGTTTCCGGCTATGATTGATCACTTGATCGGAGTGTACATTAAAGGATCTGCTTAAAATTCACCAGCCCGGTCCGACATGGAGGCTGATTAATGAGAGCCGGTGAAACTCTGTGGTGTTCTCCCGGTTACTGTGCGGCCACATGATCTGATGGGCTGTATGCAGGGAGCCTTCAGATTACAGTTGTGATCACAGATTGTGAGAGGAAGGGGAAAGAGTTACAGTATGTGGACAACACCAAGCCAGAAACAGAGAAAAAGGGATTGAAGGAAACGGATTAAATACTGATGATCCCTCGGATACTTATTGCAGAGCCATGCTATCAGCTTGGGGTGACTCTACTTGGAACAGTGGTGCCAACATGTTAACATTGACTATGACAGCATGTCAATGGTTCATTTATTACTTTAGGTTAGTTTAGGTAAAATTAGTTGGTTACTAACCTACTTTAGATAGTTATTACATTTGTTTTGCATTATTATTTATCTTAGATTAATTCATTTATGTAATTTTTTTGTTGACTTTTTGTTATCCATGTCTTCTCCGCTATATGCATTAGTCTCTAAATTGGAAATCCTTGTGTTCATTCTTAATAAATTGATCCTATATTGTCAATCACCTGTAAAGCACTTTGAGTTTATTATTTTGAAAGGTGTTATATAAAGTGAAGTTTGTTTGACTGGTCACCATATTAGTTTAACACTTGCTAATTCGTAATTAGCAATTACAACTGAGGCTGATAGAAGTGCGTCAGTTTTGCAAATCTTCCTGTGGGGCACATGAGTGTGTTTACCAATTTACCAGTTTCAATAGCTGCCAAAACATTTCCATCAAAACCCCTATTATCAGCCTCATGGAGGCACTAGAGAAATTGTCAGGTGATCGCAGACATCCTCTGGAGACTAGGAATGTCTGCACATTTCAGGGTGATCAATCTAATAATGGTTTGGTGATTAAATATAGACTTAAAGTAGTGGACTGATGAACTGGAATTTGCATCCCTACACCCATGTGGCTAGCATGGTTACATATTAACACATATTATCCATGTAAGCATCTTCTCGAGCCCAAATGTACACAAACAGTGACGCCAGTGATGTTGCAGTTTCAATGATAATGCCATCAGCGACGTATTCAGTGTATTCATTATATCAGTAAATACAGCGGATTTATTTCCAACGCTGTCATAATAAAACTAATATTCTTTAAAGGGTCATTACAGTAAGCAGTTTTTTAATTCTGCGTGGCAAATACATCAGCATCAGCAGTGTATGTCGCTCCACAAAGCGGTGAGCGCACAGCTGCTGTGGCTGTGCCTGTGAGTCTCTAAACTAAAAAGGACTGCTTTTCAGCTCTCTCAAGACACCTTGACCCTCACATAACTCCCCTGTAATCACCGGAGGGACGCTTTAGAGGGTGATGAGCTTGGCACGTTGTCATAGTATATTGTGCAATAAACTAAACGCCACCTGTAAACACAGACAGCAGACGCTCTTTGTCGTCAGTAAACTCAAGGTCCTCTCTGAAGCCTGTAGACTGAGCTGCCTGTTTGGAGTCTGTCCTCCTTTCATTTTCCCTCCACTGCTCCATCTGCCGCAGCGCCGCGCTGACAGGCTCCAACAGACACAAACACGCACTGAATCCAACAGGGCTGGTCTCGCAACTCGTCAACGTCGCTGCAGTCGTGTACAGCGAAGCGCTCAGTGCAGCGCATGGACCCTGAACGTCCCTGTAGCCGCAGCGTCACTGCATCAATGCGACTGCCGATGGAGAACCTGGGGCCTGTCTCCGAGTTAGACGGAATGAAACTATAATAATGTAAGTTTCAAAGTAGTTCACTTTAAGAATAAAACATATTATTCTTTGATGTGATTTCTGCTGGTTTTTGCACATTTCGCACCAAAACCGCAATGTTCTTTCATTCATTGAAAACGTTGCGAGCACACCATTGGAGTGCAACCTTTTAATTTGATATTGTGAACTTAATTATCAAACAATTACTTACTCATCGTTCATTTGTAGTCTTGCCATCTGATGACTATAAATCCAAGTTTCACTCTTCTTTTTGCTTTGGTTTTGGTCTCTACCAACTCCTGAGAGACAAAATGGGCCCCTGAGCTGTTTAATGCTCCACAACTTTCACCAGCTAGCTGCTCACTTTGCATGTCTGCTTTCTGGAGCTGAGCAGACAGGAGACAAGCTGGTGAACGTTCAACAAGATGAACTTTCAGTCCCCTGAGGTAATTACAGTACAGATCCAGCAACATTGCACAAAACTGTGAATGGATATGAAGGAAATGTGTATCTGTGCACATGTGGGGGCAGTGAATGAGATTTTTTGCTGATTAAACGATACATCTTAAATATTGTTGATTGATAGATAATTATTATTGCAATCCTGAATCTTATACCATGGTTCTTATATCAAATCTACCTTTATCATGCCTATTATGTCAATTTTTTTCTTTCTTTTAACTTTTTCATAAAGGTCTTGTATCAGACTTTTATTAAGCTGCCTCTGTTGCAAATGAATACGTAAGACAAAACAATTGAAACGAATCTCGATATAATGTATAACATAATTTAACTATCATCTCAATTATGAAATATAATTGATTTAACATTAACAACAATGTTAACAAAATATTCACTTTGTAAATGAAGAATTTATGGCAAAGCTATTGAAGTGAGTTGCAGTAGATTTAAAAAAAAGTGTCTACAGAGTGTTAATACAAAGTTGTGCATGTACTGGAATACATATTAATAGCTTAAAGGCTTGACTCCATGTTCAAATGGATATTCCATCCCTTCCATGACTACATTGTATTCCATTAGGGCAGCTGAGGACCTGTCTCATTCAGCTCCTATCCTGCCGAGGTAGTTGTGCTCTTTCCATGAAACTGTATTTGAAATCCACTGAAACGAAGCTACCTAGAATCTGGGTCTAAGGGTGTATAGGATCTGAGAGATGTAAGAAAAACAGATTCAGTGAGATTTTAATATAGGTCTTATAGAGAGAGAGAGAGAGAGAGAGAGAGAGAGAGACAGACAGACAGAGAGAGAGAGAGAGAGAAAGAGGGGCGATAGGACAAGATAACTGATCAGAGCTGATAAAATGGAATGAGATGTCTCGGCCCTGAAGGCATCTCGGTGTAGACTTTATCTCTCCATCTCCGCTGTATTGTGGATTTTCTACTATTCAGCCTCAGGTGACAGCAGCCAGTGCAATGATGACGGGGGAGGTGTGCAACTACAATAATACCCCGAAAAGGAAAACATTTCAATTTATTTTTTGTCATCATCCATATAAAACATAATTCAGATGATTTGTTCGGCCATTCATTTGCATGCACAACACTCACTCATGTTAATCAAGAGAGGCTTGAAAACACTGGAGTGGTTTAACCTTCGCTGGCTGTGGATCCGCCTCTGCTTCAGAGGGCCATTGTCCATGTGTCTCTATTATGGTGCTGGTCACGGTTACCCGGCTCGGCCCCCCCGCTCGTATGGGAGATATCTGAAGAATAATTCCACCTGTCTGTTCCTATCTCCTTCTCCCTCCTTCTTCCTCCCCTCTCTTCCTCCCTCTCTCCATGCATGACCTTTCTGCATTCCTCTCTAGCTGACCTTGGTGTCCTTTCCTTTTTTCCCACCTCACACTACTAGCAGGCTCTAACACCCCCCTTAAACCACCTCGTGCCCCCTCATTTCCAGTCCCACCCCCCCAAGTCGCTACTCTCTCTCGGTTCCGCCCCCTGGATCTTTCTGCTCCCCTCTCTCCTCCCCTCTCCTCCTCTCGCCTTCTCCCTCTTTGCTCTCTGCAGCTGTACATACTCTGCTTTTTAATTAGACCGACTCATTGGCTCCTCCTCCCTCTGCCTCCTACTCTCCATCTCACACCCCCTCTTCCCCCAATCCCCCCGTTCCATCCCTCCCACCCTTTGCTTACAAGGATACAGGGGGCTTGCATGGCGACACGGAGGGGAGGTCATGATGGAGAGACGCAGCGTGAGAGGAGGAGAGAGGGACGAGGAACAGGACAGGGAGAACTGAGAGGAGCATCTGAGTCGATAACTGCCTGTTTGCTCACTCTTGTCTCCTTGCTCCCCCTCCTGTCCATTCACTTCCACTCACAGCACAAACGCTCAGACAGCTATAGGTAGGCACAGTGGAGCGCAGCGCTCTGAGGGATGGATAAAAAGGTTCCCACGTGAAAGGCATGAATCCACGGAAGAGGAGGAGGGCGAGATAGGAGAGAGAGAAAAAAAAAAAACAGACACAACCAGAGAGGAGAAGAGGAAGGGGTGAGGAGGAGAGGAAGGGGGAGACCAGAGAGGACCAGATGGACTCCACACAGAGGAGAGGAAGCGGTGCAAAGCTCACCGAGCGGCAGTGACAGAGAGGTGGGAATAAGAGAGCACGTGAACGTCACAGAGGGATGGAATAATGGGAGGAGGAGATGTGAAAGAGCAGCGAAGAAGAGGAGCGAGCGTTTGTGGGAGAAAGAGACAACACAGAGAGGAAACAGGAAGAGAGAGAGACGTGGTATGTGTGACTCAGTTCTGTGTCCTGATGGAAGATAGTACAGCAATCTCCCAATCAGTCTCCTCTCAGCATCACCATAGAGATAACCAAGTGAGAGAGCTCAGAGCTGATTTGAAAGCATCTAACAAGTATGTGTTTTGATTTTGTGCAGTTCAGCAGCTTCTACTTAATGTTTTGTTTGGGCTGCTTTTTACATTTTGCTGAATCGCACAACGAGGAGAGGGGCAGTGTGTGCCCTTGCATGCGTGCACACTCGTGCATGCATACATTTTGTTTACGTTCATTGGCAGCTGTCTGTGTGTGTTTGTGCACATATTTATCAATAGAGATGTGTTGATGTGCTCAAAGTGGGTCTGTGTTTGTGAAATGGGACTGTACAGATGTAAAAATAAGTGTGTGTGCGTGTGTGTGTGTCTATGTGTGTATGTGCGTGTGTGTGTTTGGGACCTGGGATTTGCTTTACTGCAGGTGTGGGAGTTATTTTCCAAGATTGAGCAGCTTTATGAGAAGCTTTTAAGAGTGAGGAGCTTAGAATCGTCTGTCAGTGATGTAGCTTTGCAGATTCCAGCAGCGTGCTTTCAATGCATATTTGTCACGAGCATGTGTGCGTGTGTGTGTGCTTGCGTGTGGTGAGGTGGGGGGTATACACCGAAAGTTTGTGGAGGAGGAGGTGGAGGCACTGAGTGAGGGAATTCCATTTGTATGGATCTTTGTGTGTGTGCCTGCGTGCGTGCGTGTGTGCGTGTGTCCCTGCAAGAAAGGTCCATTGCATACGATTCCTGCTACATGACCGTTTAACTTTGCAGTGGTGCATGAAATCGTTATTGTGTTTCACTTTCATAAACTATAATAATATTATGTACGAATATGCTTTTATGCAATTGTAACACATTTAGGAGCAATACAACTGTTGTGGTCTGCACATTCCTAATGTTTCTCAGTTAACTCATCTCCAACTAAGTGTGTAACCGACAGGCATGATACAAATGTAATCGCACATGCACTCTCCCATGCATGCACGTCATCACACACACATGCATGCACAGGTGCACATTAGTGCACTCACATTTGCTGTGTGAAGAAACCCCTGCGCTGTTAATCCTGTCTGTCTCTGCACAAACTCTTTTCACTTGTTCTCTCACTCCCTCTGCTCTGTGCTTCAGTATCATTCCCTTTTATCTTATCTTATCAGCGTGTCTTTCAAGGGGTCAGCTATCTCCGTCTCCCAGCTTCCTCTTAATCGTTTTCTCACGTTACTTATAAGTCTGTCGTCTGTCTCCACCACTTAATTTTCTGTCTTCACCTCGCGGGAAGTGAATAAACTCCTGTCTTATTCCTTTACTTTAATTTCCGTTTTTCCACGCTCTGATAATCTGTCTTTCCGTGGGCCAGGTGTCGCCGGACTGACTGTGATTTGGCATCATGGGTAAAACGCAATTAGCTTTTTACACCAGCATTAGCACATATTTGCAGTTTTCTTTTTAAATATGCGTAAACCCGCTTCAAAAGAACTTACACATTGCTTGGAGAGGACTTTCTGCTAGCTGCCTTGCACAGTGACAATATAGATCCATCACATCTCATTGGTGCTTCTGTCTTTGTAGGAGCCTCACTTTTAGGCACTTTATTTGGGGTAATCTGTAAAACTTATTTCAGAGTTACACCCAAAGCACAACACTCTCTCAGTGTCCCTGTGAAGCCAAAGCCTGTTGATCGCCACCTGGTGGCTGGCTGCATTATAGTAGTAGTTTCGGTGTCCTCCATGTTGGTGGATAGGACATGGACCAGACTAAGTCAAAGTACAGTCAAATATATCTCTCCCAAAGATATTTTGTCATTTTAGCTAGTTCTCATCACACTGATGCTCGATTAGGTGGTTCTACTTAGTAACTTGAAGTCATCAAATGAGGTGAAATGTCATGATACTCAACAACTGTATGGGGGGGGGGGGGGGGGGGGCATCGCTACTGCGCAGACTCTGGCTCCAAATGATATCTGGAATATTTTTACTTCCTTTCTGGATAGTGGGAAAAAGTGGAAATGTGTCATCTACCTTCATATAATGTCTATGTTTTAGACAAGAATTGTGCAGCATGACGGCCTGACAGAAAGCAACCTCCAGGGCAGGAGCCAGGCACTATGTAAATACTGGACATGTAGCGTGCTCATTACTTGACATGTCAGTCATGCCACCTGTTCGGTTTGGTGGCTGATAATTCCCACAGAGCAGTTTGGAGCATTTACCCTCTGTGGCAGAAAGAAGAGGAGAGCTGGAATACAAAAGAACCAACCAGCCACAGAAACAAGACAATTATAGCTGCAGAACAAGTGCTGGGAAGAAAACAACGTTTACTTTGGCTTTCTTTCACAGATAGCCAAACATCCTGGAATTTGCTCACAGTTGGCTAAGTATGCTTATTGCAATCCATTGGCCTGCATATAGGGATTTCATATTAGGCAGAGGGTTTTGGTCAAAAGAGGACAGATGGAACAAATCACTTCTGGCACTCTCACTCCAAAAGTTAGAAGCAATCCGGCCATCCTTCAAGGACACAGGAGCAAGTCGGGGGGCTGCACTGTCCTCTTTAGTAATGAGCTATCCAGTGACTCGACAAGCTAATGTTTGTGTACTTGTGTACTTGTGTGACAGTGAAAGTGATGTTTAACCTTGAATTATTTGCATCCTGTGCTGTTACATAAGCGAGAGAGCCTTAGTATCTCTTGAAAGTTCTGCAGCAAAATATTCATGCTGATAAAACATTGAATTGTCGGATAAAAACTTTAGGCCAATTCATACTTCAGCCGTGCCGTAGCAGACTCAACACCATCTTGGAATTGAGTGGAAAGAACGAACACGGATGACTTCTTTCTTTTCTTCATGGCTGTTCTTTTTTCGGCGGTGTAATTTCCGTGTGACTCACACAGAAACGCACCTAACACAACTATGAATGCTCTGCCCTGTGCATAAGCTGCATCGTACCTAGGGGTACCTGGGGGTCCTTTTAGGGCGGGGGTAGATTTGCAAGTGAGGAGAAAGAGCCACGACTGAAAGTCTTAGCTTCGCTGTTAGCTTTTCTTGAAGCGATGTCCCCTGCATACGTTTATTTTGTCCCATGTAAAGGCTGCTTCATAGCTCTTCCATATTTCATATGCTTCGTTGCTCAGTGATGGTGGTTACCTCTTGGGTGATGGCTTTATTTTGATGACAAGAAAAAAAATCCCCAGAGACTTGTGTGAGCATTCCTTTTGTGGAGGTTGATTTTGTAAAACGTATGCTGCAGCCAGTGCCTGGTGAAATATGGCACTGGCTGCTGTGACGGCTGACTGTAACTGGCCAAATTGGATGCCTGTACATAGTCATAAACAAACAAACGAGCATTTGCATCCTGCCGCTATTACACAAGCATCTGACATGAATAACAATGGTTGCGTTCCCCCTGCATTGCTTAGGAAGTGTAATGAATTAAGAATCATAATTTAATTTGTGTTTGTTTGTGTAATTTCATTTGCTGTTAAGCATGATCAGGCTTAAGTTTTCATTAGCCAGAGGCGGCAACATCAGTAACAAGCTCTTACAATGGAGATTTTTCCTTTCTCCTCAAGATCAAATCCCAGACCAAAGAAGATGATACTTACTTTAGGCACTTCTCTGACAATTAGCATCATTCTAGATTGTATTAGGCTTCTGCTTGGCTTTGCCTGTGTACGCATGTGGATGTGTTTACATACAAATATATGTTCCCATAAAGTCATTTATGGGCTAACATCTGGATTTTTTTGAGTGTGCTTGTTAATTTTATTGTGCCAAATAAAAACAAACAGCCCCCTTGTTTGAGACGTTGCTTTGTTGCACATGGTGCTTACCTAGCAAGGTTTTCATCTACAGGCAACCCTCACTTGAATTCAAGATCTCTTTGGACACGACAGGAAACACCACAAAGGCGTATGCACTTTGCATCTGTTCTGTTAGATGACTCAATTCCTCTGACAACATGCAGGTATAACTCTTACCTTCCGTTGTGCTCACAGGACCAATAACTGATCATATAGCTTTGCTTAGTTCCTCTCCAGTTCCCCCTTAAATGCCCTGACACGCTGATGCTCCTGATTTACCACTTCACTGAACCCTAACCGTGACATTTCCTCTGCTGCCAGGGGTTGTTCCCTCCTGCTTTGCTCCCCGTCCCCCTACCTCTGCCTGTCTGTCGCCAACCGCCTCGTCTCCCTCCTACTTATTCAGATTCCTACTCCTCTCAGTTTGCTATGTGTCTCATAGCATCTCTAAATATAACCGAGTATGTCTGCCTCCTCTTCCTCCCTGTGCCTCCTCTTCATCTCAGCCCTGTCTGACAAATTTCAGCGTGCCTAGACGATGCGATCTGACATGCCTTTACATAACAATTCAATCCTCTGCACCTTCCACCTCCTCAGCACTGTGAGACCCAAAGGTGTGTTATTGGCATGGATGCAATTTTCAACATCCCTGAAAGACTCAAGCACAGAATATTATTAGATCTGTGCAACCGGGGCCTTGGCTTCTTGAATTTTGAATGCATCAGATATGTTTCTCGGAGTCAGCACGGCTTAGTCCATGGAGATCAGATGTGACCTTAGTATTATCATGACACACACACATACACAGCCATAAAAGATACACACACACAGGAAGGAGGAAAGAAGCCTATATTCACAGTAAAGCTTCTCGGAGAGGTAGGCAGTTAGCAAGGAGTCAGTAGTAAATCTTAAATAATAACCGTAAAGAGTTATGACCCTTGCTGACATTATGCCGTGGCACACCTTCGTCCTCCTGCCCGGTGATTTATCTGTGCTCAGCCAATAAAGCTCAACATGAAAATGTCACATGTAGGAAAGGGCTGGCCTCACCCACAAGAGTGAGCCCATGCAGCATTAAGAGGGACCGGATTCATTAAACTGTCAGCGTAAATTTTGATGCGAGGGTAGTTTGAAGATCGAGAGGGAGGAAGGGGGATGGGAGACAACAAGACCAGGTCAAAACTTAGTATATAGCAGGACAGTGCTCAGTCAATGTGCGGCATTGAGGACGTAGTTAAAAAACTTTTTCGGAGCAGCTATTATACTGAGCATCTTTCTAGTACTGTTTCCGTTCTCAAACAACAGAAGAAGTATGAATTAGCCACTGCTGCTGCTCTGCACGGCAGATTTTATAACCACAACTCTGTCTGCCAAAATCATTGTAGACATAAGTTAAAGCACAACGGCTGTGCTGTGATCCCGGCCATATTAACCTGTAAAAATGATCACTCATAGAGAAAAAAGTAAGAAGCTCAACCAAGTCTACGTCAGCCACTGTGCATGCGGCCAATTGAATGAGAGGCATAGAGAGTGGAGTGGTGTGCTTGCAGGGGGAATTAAAGCCCAGCCACGTACTCATTGTGCAGTACTGGCGAAACCTCTTCAATGGAAAGTAGCGAAAGGTTTGTCTCAAAACTGGCTAGACATAGCCTGTAAATGCCACTTGATGATGAAATATAAACTAATTCAAATAATAGCATCCAATTAGGAAACTCAAATACTCAGCTGACCACTATCACTAAAGTCAGTCCGCCACGGACATTTGAATTCTTCCCGGGGCTTGCCTCGCGTTTCCGTTCAGAAAGAGGCAGCGACGGAGATAGGAGTAGTGGTAGTTGAGGAGGGAAGGAAGAGAGAAATGAGGGATGGAAAGAAAACGGCACAGGGACCAGATGGAAGAAGGATTGAAAGAAGGCAGGATCAGGATGACACCCCCGAGGATGAGTAAGGGCTATGGTGCTGCAGCGGGTAGATGAAACTCAGAGGGAAATCTATCCAAGAGTGTTTCATGAAGTGCTTTTTGAAGAAAAAATCAGGAGCGCAAACGTGATTGCACACAGGGACAATTAGGAAGGATAATCACCATCTAGGTCAAATGGACAATGTAGCTCGAAGCAGGTCAATAATGTCCTATAGATTAGCCTCTGCTTTGGTTTGCTTGCCTGTGTAGCTTGAGTGAATGTGCACCTACAACTAGCCACATTGATTCGGTCGCCTGCATGAATCATAGTTTAAAAGCTTGTCTGTATTACTTTTGCAGTAAGTAAAACAAGAAGGAATCCTGTGGTCCGTTTCTAAATCCATTAATATAGTATAAGGTCTGTATAGTTGATATTTATCCCCAAGGCTCTGTCTGCTGTGACTTTGATTGTTATTAATCCTAATAATTTTGAAAGGGAGGGGGGGTTGACGGTGGGGGTGCGGTGGTGACAAAGATCCTCCTCCTCAGAGCTGGAGAGAGAAACAGAGAAAACAGTGGACGTAAATAAAAGTGGCAGCCCCTCGGGTTTCTCTCTCCCTAAATAACCTGGGAGCTGGGAAGGAGTCACTAATTTCCCCTCCCACTGAATAGGGGGGGGGGGGGGGGCAACAGAGTAACAGAGTAATGGCCAGTCACACTCCCGCATAGAATAAGCCCGAGCCTGTCGGTGTCAGAGGCTATCACAAGGAGATAACAAGGCACAGATCCATAGATCGTGTAAGGCAAATGACTGCATCATGCCTGACTGCCAGACTGACTGTCCATGCCAGACAGGAAATGGAAGTGATATATGTACGTATTAAGGCCATAGTTTGTCAAAAACAGGGCGCAGAATCGGAGTGACAAGAACATACTACTAACTACAGCATGGCGGACAGACTGTCACACATTGACCAGATGAATCTGAATGGATGTCATCATGGCAGATCATCAAGGACTGATAACAGGGCCGCAGACTGTTAAACATGGAGGAAAAGGAAATTCAGTGAGACAAACACATATGAGGGATAAAGTACGAGTCACACTGTGTGTCCATGAGTGGGAATAAAACCGGTGCTGCTGCTTCTGCTGCTACTACAGTACAGCTACTTTTAATAATAGTGTTGGTAATACCCACTTGAAAAGAACTTGAGTATCGCCTTCAACCAGAGTGAATGGGTCTTAATTACAATCTCCTTGCTTTTGTTTTGGATGGATATTTCTGTGTCGCTGATGATATACTTACTCTTTTTCTTATTCACTGTTTTTTTCACCACCGTCTTCCTTTCATTAATCTTTCGCAATTGGATGTCTTCATTTTCAGGCCTGTGTTGACCCCTCTCTCTTGCAGCTACTTATCTCATATCTTCTTCATTATAAATAAATTATATATATATTATTGTGTCTTACTCCTCTTTCTTTCTTTCAGCCATCTTCAGGAGCTCACTGTGTCTTCAGTCATGATAGAATGAGTCACTGACAGAAGACTTCAGAAAGAAAGAAACAGAAGGAAAGTGATAAAATCTAAAGGAACGGAAGGAGGACAAAAAAAGGTACAAGAGACAGGCCATATGGGGAATCAGGCAGCCCCATCACAAACTTTGGCCATCCAATCTCCTGAGGGCCCAAGAGACCAAGCAAGAAGACAAGGAAGTGCAACCAATTAGACAAGCTGATGTGATGGACACAGAAAGGATGGACAGGTTGCGTTCCTTGTCTCCATGCTTATTTGCAAGTAACTTCTTTGGCCTAGTCAAGGGTTCACCTCCCTGCAAAGTTAAAGAAAAATGGGAATAAGAAGTGCACAGCTTCAGAGGACATGGAACACTATGGACACTTCTAATGTGCTGATTTGAATGAATATTTGATGCTGCATATATTTATTTTTGGATGAGTTGAAGAGCAAAGGCCTATACAGGTCTTTGTATTATCATTTATCACAGAGATCTATACTCATTTTTTACTTGATATTACTACAATGTGAACTGTGAATAAGGATATCCATCCTTTCTCGAGGACAATCTGAGTTGCAAAATAATGTATGGTGTAAGGATCGGAGATAACCTGAGCAGCTGCATACAGGCCTATTAAGAGACATGGAACTGAAACTCAGTCAATCAATTGCACAGATCTCTCAATGTTATAATAAACATATATTAAAGGAGAGGTCACTTTCCTTGTTGATGCACTACCACAGCTAGGTTTCCACAAAATCAAACAACCTGCAGAGCCTGTGGATGTTGAGAAATGGTGAGCAAAGAGCCAAACCACCTGCTTAGAGCCCAAACCAACGGCAAGAGCACCTTGGCCGACAAGCTGCCTGGGACGATGACTGTGCGCTCTGTTCTGCTCAATCGAGATTCCCCGGATATTGAGAGCCGCCTAAAGCGGCGTCGCAGCCGTACCCACCAGGTCCGCTTCAAAGACCTGGAGGATGGCAGCAGCAGCAGCGGCAACAGTGGAACAGGTGAAAACAATAGCCATCCGAAACCTGCCGCAGACTGTGCGAGCCCACATCCTCTTCGTAAACACAGCAGCAGATCCCCGCAGCCATGGAGCGACAGGGACGGGCCACGGACCGGTGGCCTACTTGGCCAGACCTCTGTGGTTGGGGCCGTGCGTGGGGACATGGCAAGTACTATAGAAGTAGTGGCGGCTTTTTTAGCCAGGGCCCCTCCTCATCCACTGACACCGGGTCCTACACGTCGATGTTGGGCTCCACCACAGACTAACTCATTAACCTTGCCAATGACTCGCAAGCCCAGTACGAGCACCAGCACAGCCATCCAGACCTCCCCATGCCTGAAAAAGCCACAGTCCCTCTCTTCCACCACCACACGTAGCCACAGTCTCGGGGACTCGGTTGGCGTAGATGGGGATGACGAACATGACTCTCAAGATGAGTATCTTTCGCACAACCATGTGCCTGGGTCCAGGGACCTGAATGGTCCTCCTGGGCCTGGTGATCGAACTGTTGTGGAACGGAGGTCGAAAGCCTCCAGGATCGACATTAAATCAGCTGTTAGTGTGGTTAAAAACTCAAGGCACAGCTGTCCCCCTTCAGTTCTACACAGCATTGAGCCATGTCACTGTTCCTCTGTGTCCCTCCGCGATGGCCCCAAGCGGCAAGGAAGCAGCACTCCGTCAGTGGTCAGGAGGAGAAAGCGGCTCAGTAGGACAACAAGTGATCCTGGAAAGGAGGTGCACTACTGCACCATTCCTACTCAAACTGAAAGCCCTAGACGATCTCCGTCCCTTTCCAATACCAAACTCTGCACCACTCAAGTTCAAACTGAGAGCCCTCCCTCACCTCAAAAATCTAAGTATTCCACCGCCCAAAGTCAAACTGAGAGTCAGCATAAGTCTCCACCTTTGAGTGACAAACAATGCACAAACCAAAATCAAATTAGCAACACTTGTCTGGCCCTACCTCCCAATGTGGAGTTGTGTACCACTCAAATACAAACAGACTCTCCCTGTCACTCTCCTGCAAATAATCAGCCCTCCGCCACCCAGACACAAACTCGCAGCTTTTGTGCTTCCCCTCCTCCGACAGTATCACCCAGCTCGGTGCAAATTCAATCTGTGAGTCCTGTATCCCCAACTGTAACTCAAGACCCTCCCAAAACCCAAATAACTACTGTGCCTTACTCTACCTCTCCCCTACCTACAAGTGCACCAACACAGACTCCTGAACACCAGGCCATGGCACCATGCTCCTCTCCAGCCAAGCCAGTTTGCACGACCCCATCTCTGCCAATAGCACTTTCCATTCCAAGTTTCAATTCCGACCCGACTATTATCCTAAACCCAATCCCTTATCATACATTCGATTCAACACCAACAACCCCTAGCACTGCTAATGTAAGCTCCAGTCCTTCTTGGACTGCTCCACCATGCCTCACTCAAAAGTGCACCTCTCCTGTCCCAATAGTTTCAGATTCTCCCTTAACCACTCCTCCATACGTAACACATCAAGCACCACTCAAGTCATCAACCACAACAACCCCTACTAATCTAACACCCTGTACGTTTGTAACCCAAACTGCTTTGTCTTGCACCTCCATATCATATTACACTACCACACATCCAGGTGGTCCCCACGCCCCTCGCCCAAATTCTACATCCCCTTCTTATGCGACTCTCATACAAACTGTATCTCATTGCAATATACCATGTCAAGCTCTGCAAAATGCCTCCTCCATCAACATAGGCATAACCCCTTACTCCTCTCCTGTCCCCAACCTTAAATCATGCACTTCTCCGCCTTCACTTGTAAAAACGTATGCGTCCACTCTTCCAAATGCGCAACCAGGTGCAACACCAACTAAAACTGTTCCTCTGTACTCTTCCACTTTTCGTGCTGCACCACCGTACACCCCCCCCTCTCAGGCCCCCAACAATGCTCAGGATAAAAGGGGCATTCGACTTCCCCCTCCTCCCCCACCACCTCCACCCTACACGCCTCGTAAGAAGGGAAATGATCCGCCAGGTCCTGGAATCCGAACACCCATGCTCAGGGCAGACAGCAAGGCCAATGTGAAAGATAAAGACGGTGGGAAGGAGAAAAAGGAGGAGAAAAAATGTACAGACTCACCCAAGCTCTGCGAGCGAGCCAGCTCTCTGAAGCATAGAGCTCAAACCCCGCCAGTTGCTGCGATGAAGGGAGAGAAGCAGTCCTCCTCATCCTCTCCTGCCAAGGCCTGTTTTAAGCCCAGCTGTCTCAGCTCAGCCCAGGCTCAGCTTGGGGTCCTACACAAAATGCTCTGCTCAGGAGCCAACGTAAGGCCCAGCACTCCCAACAGCCAGCACCCTCTCCCTCCAAACCAGCAGGGTTGCTCGGGAGCCAGGGGCTGCTGTGCTTCTGGGGAGCAGTCTACAGCGGGGCCCCTGACTGCCACCCAAGCTGACACACTAAGACAGGTCCAGGAAATTCTGGGAGGGTTGGTGTCTGGGGCTAGGTGCAAACTGGACCCGTCCAGAGTGGCAGAAAAGCTCCTGGGTCCCAATGGACCCCTGCATGATATTCGTAACTTGCAGACCCAGCTCCAAAGCTTGGAGGGGGTCCTGGAGACCAGCCAGAACACCATCAAGGTCCTGCTGGATGTAATTCAAGACCTTGAGAAGAAGGAAGCGGAGAGAGATGGGTGAGGCAATATTTAATTTCAGTACGACAGTTAACATACACATCACAGATCTGTTTTAGTAAACATTGATTTGAGTTTTGATTGGAAGGTTAAACATGTGACTCATAATTCTTTTTACACTTGATTTTTATTAAACCTGGGCTGCCTAAACTCTCTAACACTCTAGAAATACTAGCTTAGTTTGTATCACATTAAGGTCATGTTTCTACATACAACAATACTGCATGGAAAACTCATTCATCTGAATGAGGTCACTCTGCTGACACAGTTGAGACACAGACAGCTCCAGCTAAAAAAAATTGTCATATCTTGGAAAGTGCTTAAGAATACTTACAACCACTACTGTTTAACTAACACTGTGTTACTAACTAACACCTTCTGCAAAATAGTGCATCTTAGTATTCTAAAACATTCGGTATATTGTTTCTGATGTGTTTTCAAAGTCACTGCTCTACTAATAAAACGCATCAGTAGATGAAAAATAAGCCAAAGCAGGCTGTCGGGTTGTTGAATGCGGGGAAGCTTTCACAGCAGTTAAGCAGCGACACTAAAAAAATCACAGCCCAAAGTTTGTGTCTTGGAGGGCTCACCGCGCACAATTCAGATTCAAAGTAACCATGTGACACCATTTTGATTGGACAATGAAAGAGCTTTCCTCACTGACATGATGTGAGGACCATTAACCTCAATCTGCACAAAATTAATTGTGTCCTTCTGGTTCTAATTGGAAATTTCCGGACTAACCCTGCTCTGGAATGCGTTGCAAAAGTTGTAACATTTGTTTTGACTATTCCAGGGGCTAATTTAACTCTACTTTACTTCTGAAAAGTTAGAAGTTTACCCCAAGTGTGCAGTTTTAGATTTTCACATCGAAGATGACCCAGGATCACATTATTGTTCTTTGCACCGCACGTGTCTAAGGTGTTGCTCAAAGGTAGTGTTAACAGCAGTGTGAAATATTGCACAGCCTTGGGTTGAATCAGGGGTTTGCCTGAGTTTAAAGGTAGTGTGAAAGCCCTCGGCCCAAAAAGTAGCAATCCCATATTTGAGGTTGCAAATGTGAAATGACTGGAAGCCTTAGGCGAATGGACATGTAAACCCAGGACTAACAGAGGCCTCTGAGAACAGGGTAATGAAAACCATCTGGTAATAGGTTGGTCTGCTGGATGGAAGGATGGATGGATGGATAGATGGATAGATAAAACCAAACAGTGGGAGTACGTAAATAATGAGCGCCTGGTATTTCCAGTCCCGGAAAGTAAATGTCAGCGTGTAGTCCTATAAGCCTGCTGTTTTATTACCAGACAGTTAATTTCTTGAGTAAGATTCAGACTCTCCCCACACAAAAACAAATTAGGGGCAGACATGTTAATGCAGCCATAGCTTTGCATTAGAAGACTGTCTCTTTCCTGGAACAGAGTAGACAAGTGGGTCGATGTTTAGTCAAATTATTGTTCCCCCAAAAAAGGGAATATCCACAACCCACAAGGTTGTTGTGATGCAGCTTCTCTATTTATAGCCTATCCCAGCATTGTAAGCATTGTAAATACTGTGGGGACAAAGCCGTGTGGACAGGACACAATTTGGTCAAAACAAAACCAAACGAGAAGGGAGAAGAGATGGAAGTGGCCGAAACAGCCGGGAGAAAGAGCCAAAGAAACTGAAAGTGAGACAGATGGCATGCGGTAGTTATTTTTTATGAAGTCTCATGTCAGTCATGCGTGTCCCAACTTTCGATATGATAAAGAATTTATGTCTTGTCAGACCACTGGGAGACTTTTGAGAGGCTGCCTGCACCTACTTTGCAGCAGGTCTCCTCTCGTGCACCGTGCACGTACACGCAGCAGCAGGGCGGGTGTAGATGGGAATCGGCGTTTGGCTGTCACCGTGTTGGTGGATTCAGATGCTCCACGCCTCTTAGTGTAAACCCTTTACCATTCTCATCAAGTCTTTAATCAATCTGCTTCCTTAGTTGTAAGCTGCTTAGTAATTTCTCCCGCCTCATCATACCAAAATAGTACCTGATGTGGGGGACAAGAAAAAACTCATGGATGGAAAAAAAGAGACACACTTGGATAGATGTGTTTCTATGAATCCATGGAAAGGGCTTGGCTGAAATTTGAGCAGCTTAATCCAAATCACACTAACGCTAATACCAACACTATACCTCTTCGACATTTGAACATGTCACTCCACAGTCTTGTGTCTCTCTAAATTTACATCTTGCATGTTCCGGTGGAAGAAAACAGCGCACAACGTGTAACGCGTGCCGACTCAAACCTTTACCTCATAAGCATTTATTTTATCCCTGAAGTGATGTGGTGACTCATGTCTTTTACGTAACAGCCGAGCCTGTTGGAAGGGGGTATCGTTCATTAAAAAATTATCAGGGGTGATTTCAGAGAGAAGATTGGTTTATTTGCCGCGGATGAGTGCATGTGTGTGTGTGCATGTGCTAGTGTGTGTGTGCCAGGAATTCTGGTTCAACGAGGGAGAGGATAACCTAAATATGTCTCTGTGGGCTCACACCCAACACACACACACACACACACACACACACACACACACACACACGCACAACATCACTCCTTTACCCCTGATATGTCATCTCTGTGCTTTTCAACAGAAGACATTCCTACAGGACCGGACAGGACATTGAGAACTGTGGGACCTGCAGGGACTGTGCCTGCATCATCTACAGGTACTTGGGGATGGATGCATTGTGTGAACTGTTTGCATATTTATTGCTTGTTTTACATGAGAGCAGTGAGAGTGCAGTGCGTGTCTCGCTGCAGAATTATGTGCATCGCGCTGTCATTTTGCATCACGTCAGTTTGGGGAGTTCAGTTTTATGGCTTGGTAGGATTGTCATTCTGCTCCGTGTGACAGCACAGCCAGATGCAGCAACTTTGGAGTGTATGGCCACGCAATGCGCAAACACACACCAGTGCAGGCCTGATCACTGAACACAGTTATGAGAGATTTATTGAGACTTATCGCACACACACACACCCTCATGCTGTCTCTCTAAAATTTTAACGAGGTGAACAGTAACACATACTTAAATCGTGCACCCGTGTGTGTGTTCCCCTCCTAGATTCTTCTCATTTTTCTACACTCCATATCTCTCCTTTTACACACAGATGCACAGATGACACAGTGTCACACACACACACACACTCACACACACACACACACACACGCACAGTTACTGCATAATCATTCCGCTCTGATATTTGAATTGAAATCAGTCAATTAACAAACAGGATTTCACACTTTACAGGAGGGTGAAGCAAAGCAAAAAAGAAAAAGTGTGGCTTGCTATGAAATAGAAATTCCTGTCTCTCAGTTATAAATGTCAAAACTGCAACAACAACAAAAAAAGTGGGGATATTAGAAGAAGGCAAATCTTGTAGAGGGAGAGGTGGAAGCAAACGGTGTTTCGGAGTGCTCACATGCACAAATGTAATTTGATTATAGCAGGATTATGGGAGTACCGTGATTATTAAAACTTGCATGTAAACACCTTACAGGGGTTATGTTCATCAAATTATTTTGTAAATCTGAGACGGTATAACCCAATTACCAGACCGAGCTTCATCATCAGTCTTTTTAATTGTAGACTGGAGGTGTGAGACGTGGCGTGTGTGTGTGTGTGTGTGTGTGTAGACCGCCGACTCATTACCTTCAGTGATTTGATTCTGCACACTCACCTACTCACTCATTTATTATTTATTATATTCGCAGCGCTAATAAGGTGTTTCCTGTAGCCACGCAACACATCCTCTATGCTAAACCTGATCATCAAACAAATCCTATTATCGCTGAAGTCGAGTTACTGTAAACCGCATAAATGATTGAATCAAACTGTTATCCCTAACCTGGTTATTTCTCCGCGTTTTATTTATTTATACTGTGTACGCAAAGCTCCCCCAATAAGGGACCAGAAGAAGAAGTCAGACGGTTGGGGGGGAGGCCGAGAAGAAAGACAGTGGAGGATAAGAGAGTGGAAAGCATAAAGAAAAAAAAATAGATCTGAGAGAAAAGATCTGAGATTTAGAAATGGAACAAGAGAGAAGAAGAGAGAGTGGAGGGAGAAGAGGCCCGTAAAGAAAATGATTCATTCAGAAACTAAATACAGCTTCATCTTGAAAGAGAAGAATATTACGGTGAGGGTTCCCCGCTCAGGATTGTCAGCACAAAGCGGCCATACTTCCTCAACTTGAAGACAGAGAATAATAAATAGAGGCGACTGCTCTGAGAGAGGGGGAAGAGACAGTAGATACTTTATCTTCCTGGTATGCTGTACCGTATCATTGTGTGTTCATCACGGAGGTGGCTGGAAATCCCAAGCCACTGTTTTATGGTCAGATGAGGACTTATCACTCAATCGCCTGTCAGGTCGACATGCTTTCTCCCATGTGTGACAAGAGGATTTTCCTGCTTTGAAAGGGGAGGAGATTTCCCTCTTCTTTGAGGCTCAAGTTGAGCCCGGTCTAAAAAGAGAATTTGGCAGCGACAGTGAAAAAAAAAAGGTGTTTTGGGGGCGAAGAGAAAAGATAAAGTGAAGCCTGAAAAGGAGTGAGTGATGGAAAAGCCATACAATCTGACAGGACAGATTCCATCAATTAAAAAGCTTCTTGAGGAAGTCTTAGCCCTCAAAGAAAAAAGCACAGCTCAGCGCACCACACACTATCAATCTACTTGAAATGATTAGACAGGAATTTGTTTAGAAGAATGGAAATAATAGCAGATTGGACGGCAAGAACATTTGTTCTCGCACAATAAGCTGCTGATACATTTGACCTGGGTGAACCTAAAGCTATGGAGTTTTTTATTTTAATCAGTATATTAACAATAAATGATGAGAGTGTGAAAGGGATCGTCTGTGGGGATGAGCTCACAGTGAAATATTACTGCACTTGAACATTTACCCTCAGCTCCACGCAGCGCTTTAGCATATTTCAGCAAATCTTTTTGGTTTAATGATCAGTCTCGCCATTTTCATTGCCTAGATTTTGGCAAGAGCAACTCGCAGACTGTATATAAAGATGGACGACATGTCTTTACTTCCTCCCACCATAAAGAAATGAGGGTGAAATATACCGAATACAAATCTAGAAGGATGGAGCAACAGTGGTGACCACAAGTTAGTCTCGCCTGTCCATAATGACGAGAGTTAACAAAAAAAGGGAGAACTTTAAATCCTACATAAGTGTAACAAGAAGTACCTCAAATTACAAAAGCTGTATATAAAATGTGTATCTGACATTGTAGTTTGACTTTTTAGTTTGACCCATGTCCCATCCACTAACATGACAACCATCAAGATGCCTAGGCGTCACAGTTAGACAGCTGTCTGTCAATGATTTAAACAGATAAAAGATATGCAAATCATTCAAATATAAATAGCAATATTTGTATTTTTATTCTGAGCTTTTTTCCATGTCTTCTAAAAAGAAAATCAAGCAGCAGTTCTAAAAAAGAAAATCAAGCAGCAGTTCTAATGAATAATTTACCTTTTGAATACCTCCTTCTCTATTACCACACTGTTAGTTCAGCAGAATTAATTGTAAACGTGCAGTATAAGCCACAATTGACTTTGAATGAAGATATGAATGTACATATAAGTGCAAGATAAACATGTAGTCAGTTAAAACCTCTTGAAACCCACTACATGCGTCAAATGACCAACAGACACGTGAAGCAGTGAGCAGCTGAAGAGCCTGAATATTTAACTTACATTCCTTGGGTCACTATAATCACGCTTAATATTGCTTCTTATCTGCTTGGTATGGGCAATGGTTAATAATAAATTCCTCACTGACTTTATTAGGTTCTGTCAAAGTGGTTTAGTATCAGTTAAGTTAAATTTGTATTAAATTATGCACAATGAATACGCACTGGGAATATTTCCATTAGTTGTAAAAGACTGGCAGTGAAGAAACAAAGCAAACCCAGTATGAGTGTGTGTGAACATTATGAATCCAACTGAAATACACATGAACTTTTATATCATACTTTCTAACATTGTGGATTTTCTTTTTTTCTATGAAAAAAATCATAGATGTTTACTCTTAAGGAGTTAAAAGTAAAAAGCAGTGAAATTGTGAACATTTCTTAATTAGAAAAAGAAAATTGTCACGGGGACAAACTGTGTGTGTGTGTGTCTGTGTGTGTGTGCGTTTGTGTTTGTGTGTGTGTGTTTGTTGGACACTTACTCAGGAGATCTTTCAGGGCAAAGCTTATATAAGAATGCTAATGACACTTAAAGTATGCAAATACGGTTACAGACTTTAACATTTGAACATTTTGTACGGCAGACATGCACGTCTCATAATGTGCACTTCATTTGTTCTGCTTTTAAAGGGTATTGTATTATGGAAAGGAATAATGCATGATGTATATGTGATGTTATTTATCCAGCAGCAGTGGCACATTATTAACTGCTATTTTAATACTTGAACAGGATTGTGTGGCTGTGCAAGAGTGTTAATTAGTGAGAGGAGTTAAGATATATAAATTTTTCGATTGTTTTGCCTCTTTGCTAATGGCAAGTGTGCTTTACGGAACAAAGTAGGGAGGTCTAACAAGGAAGTGTTGTGCTTAATCCCCGTGGAGTGCGCGGAGACGTCGGCCTAATCAGATCTGTGCTCTGCTGCTTTATCTCTGCCGCTCCTCAGTCTATTGCTCGATCACGCATTTCACTGGAGGAGCTCGATGGCCTGCTTCTCTGAGACGGATTAATGACTCTCTGGACCATACGATTTCAGCTAAACTATGAGCCCACAAAAGAGTTTTTTCCTTTTTTTTCTCCAAACACAATCCGTCATCTCCTTCGCTCAACAGCAGATAATTGAGAAAAAGGGGGCTGCTGAGAAAGTGTTTCCTGTTCTCTCTCTCTCTCCTCCCTGCTGACTGCTTATCTGAGGTGATACCACTGATATGATGGCTTCACATCACTTGTGTTGTTGTTCCTCTATTTCTCTCATTTAGGCAACTTTAACACTGGACTAATCAGTTTATTGTCTGCTATGGGGCCAGATACAATGAGCATTCACTCCCGTGTTAAACGACTCCACATGTATTGAATGAACCATTTCTACATTTACATAAAGTGTATATATAGCTATGCACACTGTATGTGCAGGATATACATTGACTCTCTGATGGTTTTATAATTCACAACCATGACAAACAATGTTGAGGCTTTCAAGTACTATACCTGTCGGACACCAAAGAAGCCAGGTCAGGGGCGCATAGCATTGATGCCCATCCGCAGGGTGCTCAGTTCCAATGCATAAATTGTTGTAATGTGTCAGGCATTACGAGTTTTTAATCAAGAATTGATGCCATCGTTGGTCCTATTAAAAGAATTAGATGTGTATCTGTGCACGCTCTTACTTCACCAATTAGGAACAACCTTCGGCATGTTTGTGACATTATACATGAATCAACAAGGAAATAATCCGAAAGGCTAACTCCTCAACCGGCAATGGAAAAGAAGTCAATTGCTTTTTTATTATCAGGTTTACCCACTAAAAAATAAATAAACGTATACTCGCTAATTTATGTTAAAGAGGTATTAGATCTGGGCTGAAGCATCCTGTTTGTCAGTGAAGGCCTCGTCACATCAGTGATGCGTACATTCGTGTGAGGCGCTGTGGAGGTGATGGCTGAGTTGAGGATTCCTCCACCTTTGTCCTACTCTTCAGAATGAGACCATGAACCGATCCTTTGGGAGGGTTGGGGAAGAACAGTGTGTGACAGCGCCTACAGTGACAACTCATGACTCGCAATTCTCACCACACACACACACACATCGTGAATCAGCGCTTCCATGACGCACATTTCCACCGACACAACTTTGCATGACAGACTGGATACTGGCACGCTGTCCTTCGATTGCGATGAACCAGAGAGCAGCCTGGCGGAGCTTAGGAGATTCCGGAGAAGAGAAGCGGGATGACTCTTCATGCATCTCTCAATATCTCCAAATCTCCAACTTTTTTTTAAAGTACTTCTTCCGATTACCCACCCCCCCGCCTTACCACCACCACTTTCGTTCTTTTTTCCATCACAAATGCCTCCTGTTCAATGAAATATTCATCCGCATAAAAACTTAATCACAGCCGCTTTAAAAAGATTTTAAAAAGTAATAATAGTGTTAAAGAGAGACCTGGAGACATGTCCCTGTTGGCTTGGTGTGGGTGAGGTCAGGCTCCCAGATGCCAAAAGATCCCTATGACGGAGCAGTGCTGAATGTTTCATATGGATAAAAAACAGGCTGTAAAATGTTGGCAGATAAGTTACAGACAAACTGAATTGACTGCATTCGGAAATAAAAATAGTAAAAATCAGCATGAGGAGAAATAACGTGCATCCTCGCCCGAGGACTATGGAGAACTCGTACTCGAAAGTGACGAATGTAGTAAGAACAGAGTATAATGTCTCTGCTGTCGCTCAAGGCGGTGTTAAGAGCTGTGGGCTGCGGTGCATGGAGCCCTCCTTCACACTCCTCCTGCCCTCTATGATGTGCTTCTGTCGACTGCCCCGTCTCCAGAGTGCTGCTCCTCAGCTTGGACTCGAGTCTCCTTTTACCGACTTTGATTCACTCTCTCATATGGCCCTGAAAGGCATAGGCGTCCATTTCCCATTCTCCACATGGTCCCAACACTGGCCCGTAGCTACTGACAGCTTGTCATTGTCCTGGTTTTATCCATAGGAATATGCTATTTTACAGACATCAGAAAGAGGCTTCCTTCTGCCGCAGATCGCTTGTGTCGCTTCCTCCGCTCCCTCCCCCCCCCTTCACTTCTCCGTTTTCCTGCGCTTTGAATAAAAATACATTTCACACCTAAATGGGGATGAGGAGAAGTGGTGCAAGCTCGCAGCTCTGGGTTGGGTATAGGAGCAGCAGGAGAGAGGGGTGAGAGGAGCGTCAGAGAGGAGGCGAGGAGGAAAGATTGCCCAGGCATCTACATAGGATTTTTTTTTTTTTTGCTTTCTCTGCCACAGCCAAGTGAACCAGAACCTGGAATGTTCCTCTGCACAGTTTATTCAGGCAAACCAGCATCTGCACTATATACACACAGGATGCAAATGAGGAGCAACCTGTGATAAATCTGTGCCTCATTGTGTGCACGTTCAGCCGAGCGTTTTTCAAAAAAACGCTATGTGCGAGAGTATCATAGATGAACTTCACGTGTTTGCGGGTACAAGGATATTTCTGAACCTGTATCCAAGCCTACAGCCATTCATTAAACATTGACTGTTCTGTGCCATTATCATAACAGGGAGTGGAAAGACCTGACTGAATAGAATATCAAATGAGATTCCAGGAAAATACCGGGGTTAGAAAAGAGGAGAGGAAAAGTGCATCAGTGTTTGAAGAGGCAACCAAGCAAAAGCGACAGAAAGAAAAAACAGAAGAGCAACAGAAGACGAACCTGTGTGTGTGTGAGAGAGTGAGTGAGAGAGAGAGAGTTGGGAATATTCTAGGCTTTGCATCGTACACCCAGGATTGATGATCAGAGTCAGAGTAGGAAGCAAAACTGTCCTGTAAAAACATGCAAGATCTGGAGGTCAGGGCCATTAATGGACTCATAAGCAGGGTCTCAATTCAGGAGCTGCGTTCTTCGGAGGACCTAATTCTACAAAGGAGGCAGTCTTCTTGGGCCACCGAGACCATGAAGGTCGAACCGAGACAAAGGCTGACGGCTGGGATCGCCATCACAAGCTCGTGGTGTCCTTATTGCTATCGCCTAGCAACAGAGTTGATGTTGGACACAACGAAAAAGTTTGAATGGCCCCATGTGCAGGTAAGCTGTTCGGTGGAGTTGATGCCTGATACTTAAGCATTTCAGCTAAACTCAGAACAACCAGCACCAGGTTGGGCCAGGAAGAATTCATCTATTGGAGCTTTTGTTTTTCAGGGATATAAGGATGCATTTGTCAGCCACATTTGAAGGACCTTTAGAAATGAAACAGTGTAGTCACGCCTCTGTGATGCAACTGCTCTTTAAACGCAGCCTCTGAAGGACGCAGCCCCTGAATTGGGAGACAGTCCAAATGTCATTCAGAATACAGTTATAATTAATTGTGTGCATGATCTTTCCTAAATGTTAAAATATCTATAATCCATATTTCCATATGAACAATGTATCAGCGGACATGATGAATTATCACCTTCATCATCGTCGACTCCCCTCAAGTGTTCCGGTTCCTTCTCATGACTCTCACAGATTTGAGTTGAGTCATAGCATGCAGCTATTCTTAGTTTTAAAAAAAGCTATAAAACCTGATGTATATAATACCTCTGAGGGCGGTGGAGACCAAAACTGCAGCTAAACGAAAGTTATCGTTGCCAGTTAAAGTTAACGGCCCTGGATTCATCAGTTGAGAAAAGTGCACTAAAATACACAGAGGCAATTTAAGAATACAATTAATGGCTATAGTGAAAATGTAATCAAATATGACCCAGTTTACCAATTTGTTAATAATACATCTATAGACATTAAGTCTCTGCAGCACAGCATTGGTTTATTCTTCTCATTGCAGAGCCCGGATTTGTGCTTTTCTTTATCCAGATCTTTCAAATCCCTACGATGTCCTTATTTGATAAGATATTGATCAGATAACAAACAGATTTCTTGCTCACATCGTATATTTACCCAACAACAGAGAGAGAAAGAGAAACAGAGAGAGATGAATGGAAAACTGATGGAAAGGCAACAAGAGAGGAAAAAATAGGCCCTGGTGCTCCTTCAGTTTAACTGGATGTGAGAGGCTTTCGTTGCTTTAAAAAAAAAAGATTTGTCAGATTCTTGACTTTGACCTTTTGCTAACAACCCTGTCAGAGCTTTCAGACCTGTGTGCGTGTGTGTCTGTGTGTGTGTGTGTGTGCGCAGACATGAGCTGCATTTCCCCATGGATGAGACTGATAATGGAGTAGTGGTGTGTGTGTGTGCGTGTGTGTGTGTGTGTGTGTGTGTGTGTTTGTGTGTGTGAAATGTGTAAAGGGCAGGGCAGGCAGTTCTTCTGCAGTAATCCATCTTTTCTTCAGGGCTGAGCCGAGGAGCAACAGGCATCTCACAGGGAGGGGGAGGGAGAAAATACACTGGAGGCATCACTCTCATTCACGTGAAACTGCACAGAGGAAACGTTCCGCCGGCAGGAGCGTGAGAGTCTCACAGCGAGAAAACAAGAAAGAAGACGAGTATTATTTGTTTCATATCCTCAGCTTTTCTCTTGCACAGCACTACAGTTAAAGAAAACCCCCCAAAAACCCACACAGGCATAGTTGAAATCGGCATGTTAGCGATGCATACATCTACACGCAACATTCGTCTACACGGAAATGTGTGTCTGTCCACTCGTGAGTTTGTTTGTGTGAAGAAATGACAGATACAGGGCTGGGTGTGAAAACAGGGGGAGAGCGGGAGCGGCTTGAGAGGCACCGAGAGGCGAGGGAGAGCGAGAACCCTCGTTCACGCTGTTTGGCAATAATGACAGAGCCGAGGCCTTGCCAATGTGAGTGCCAGATGGTGCCCATCACGGTTGTGCCATGTCTTCGAAATGGGGAGGCGAGAGGAAGATCAAGAGTGGCATGTGGAACTGGGAAGCGCTGCCTAATGTGGATGATGTGTCATATAAATACTAATCACGTTAGAATCACACCCACAGCTAAATTAGATCCCTGAAGCTCTTCCACCAGCACCCACTCTCCTCGTTTTAGCACTGAGTCATTATCAGACATGATCAATAGATGAGATATAAATGCTCACGGTTAATTGTAAGAAATATTTCCCCATAAACAAGTCTAAGAGTATTAAGTGGTTCCATTAGTGGTTATTATTTGCTCTAGTAATGGGAGGTACATCATTTACTAATGGGTTATAGATCAGTTATAAGCATTGTTTTGGGGTTGCCAGGTTGTAAGAAATTACTTTGGCTCCTCCAGGATGGACAAGTGCGCTTGAAATGAATCAGTGTGCACAACGTGTCCTCCTCCTCTGTCTGCAGGCAAGTGTTAGTTGTTTACGACAGCCACAGAGGCTAAATGAAAACGCTGCTGTAGACATGATTATTGTTCAGACGAGGAAAATGGCACACAGTTTCAGGCGGACCTGTTTTGAATAAACAGCGTCACAGCGTGACACTCAGGCGCCATAAAGGTGTGAGGGTAAGATGTGTTCAGATGCGTACTCAAACAATGTTGCAATCTTTCCTTTGGGATCTCATATATCGCCTCCTCCATGTTAGTAATTCAGACGTGGTCCAAACTGAAAAGTCAAAGTTCACGTTAAACCACTTTAACGTGTAAGAGGTTTAAGAGTTAAATTGCATCAGTGACTGTTCTTCTTTCACTTAAACAGTACTTTTTGTCACTTTTACGTTTTTATTAACAATATTTATGACATTAGTTTCCATTTATCATCCCTTTATTTGGGGTTTTATTACAGAGTTGTACTGAATGTTTATACAGCAGAACTAGTATTTAGCCAATGATCTGTGACCCTCTTTAATACAACATAAACACAGCTAAACTAAAGATGATCTTCTGACACTAAATCTATACCGTCTTGGCAGCAGTTGAAAAAACAAATCTAAACAAAACACTGTTACGCTGCAAAGTATGTCTTTATATATTTTTCGCTCTTCAGTCATCCGGAAAAACAACCCCCCCCCCCCCCCCCCCCCCACCCAAACAAAACAATTGAGATAAACATTGGTGTTAATCGGTTTCCTATTTCCTGCATCTATGCACAGCCGTCCTCCCTGCAGCTCACCTTAGCCTTTTATCTTCATTACCCCTGGAGACTGCTTCATCCGTCCCACCACCAAATGCTACGGAGTAACAACAAGACACACCCCTCAACGGAAACTAGGAAGCCGGCCTCAATACATTAGTGTGTGTTTATGAATGGCTACGATGGAGATAAAGATGGATTGTTTTTTTTTTTAAATGGCAAACAGCCACCCTGCTGTCACACCTCCCTCTCTGTCTCTCTGATCTACTCAATAGCCACTCATCCGTCAGAGCCTTCCGCTCCAGCAGCTATCACTCAATACCTCTGTGGTGCGGAGGACAAACACTATATGCGGGCAGCCGTCACCTCATGCCTTTTAATTCTCCTTAGCTGACTCACTATCCAGTTCATTTATCAGGATGATGTGTAAGATGGTCAATTGATGACTTTCCCAGAGAGAGGAAAACTGTCCAGCGCTTTTGTGTCTATGCCCATTCATCGCTGAGCCTTGGATAAATATCAATGGTGGGTGGATGATGAGGAAAGAAAACCTGGCTCGAGTGTTAGCACAGGCTGGGTGAGCACACCTCATCACATATGTTGCACTAAATCTGCTCCACAACAGCCTCAGGAGGATGAACAGTCAATTTTGGTCCAGTTTCCTTCCATACCAGCGCTCAGCTATATTTTGACACGGTGAGTTGTGTTTAACTACACTTTAACACTAAAGCTTGTGTTTATGCTCACACTCACACCTTGACTGAAATGTAAAGACATGTTCAGCACAATTACAGGGAAGGTTAACCATGCCGTACCTCAAACTGCCGACCGCAGACATACTGTAAGAGAAGTTCAACATTAAAGCTGTGAGCAGTTTTAGGAATATACCCACCAAGACACCTATCTGAAATCTAAGGTTTAGTTTGCTGCTTTGTGCTTCATCCTTCATTTAGGACCCTGTCAATCTGGACTGGACCTTTGGACCTTTCAGTTTAGTCTCAGGTGGGAGTGGTTCCTCGGACCAGGATCTGAACCGATGGTAGAAAACTTCGTCAGATCAAAAGAAATGGTCTTGGAGCGGAATTGACTGAACCATGCTTCACTTTGTTTGCAGTATGGAAACAACTTTTTGGAGGGTTTGGACTTTCGGCAGCTGAGTCAACATTAAATCATAAAAGAAGAAAACGAAGCTGAAGCTTGCTTGCAGTCTTCTCCTCAAATAATATCACCTCCTCCGACAGGTGATGAAGACAGGACATACTCAGGTCCTACAAAACTCGTTATTACCCTAAATTTCAACGTGAAACCGAAACTGACCAGGTCAAATGTGTAACACAGACATGAACCTTGATAACCTTGAAAGTTGATTTGTAATTCACGTGTGAAATCAGCCTTCGCAGCAATTCATCTGGAGTCACTTTAATCAGTCATTGGATCAATTGTTATCATGTGTGTGTAAAGAAGAATTGCTCAAGGTGATAAACCTGCTGCATTATCACCTGACTCTGCAGTTTCCCTCATGCAGTCAAACAACGTTGTTATGAACATAGGGGAACATTTTAGCCACAGGCTGAATTTCCCTCAGAAGAGGTGGTGGAGATCAAAAACAGGGTTAAAAGAGACTAAATATTGAAATTAGATATGACTCTAGTTAATGATCATGTTGCTCTCTACTGCATGTGTAAATAAGCAACTCTTGATAAGTCAGCGTCCAATTTGTTTACATTGCCCAAAATGGCCAAAAATGTAATTTTCTCATTTACTTATTTTAGATGAACACACTGTTGGACCAACAGCCAAACATGACGTATTCATGTCGTCAGAGGTCTACGTCTCACCTACCACCACCTCTGTTATGCTAGGTGTTATTTACTAATCTGGTTGCAGAATGTGTCTATGACAGACACGAATATTTGATACAAGCATGCAGGCCCACTGAACTCCCAAAGTAAACCAGTAATGAGTGTGAATTCACAGTGAGCAGCTTTTTTCTCAGCAAGCAGATCCTGGGTGCTCAACACTGCCAGCATTGCTTTTGGCTGCTGCTTCAGTGTATGTTAGCTTGTCTCATTTATACACTTTGTACAGCATCTTCCTATGGTGCAATGAGCCCCACTGAGTAAACAAAGCACCCAGTGATAGACCACAGTAGCGGCTCAGGTCTTGAGCTGATGTGGACAATCTCTGATGGGACTGTGTGCTCCTGGTCCACATCTGCTTTTATATCTTAACCTCACTTGATCTTTATTATAACACAATTTGATGCAGAGGATTTTCTCTGATGTTAAGCCTTCCAGGTTCCTCGTCTCTCCACCAAAGAGAACTTGGTGTTATTTATTCATCCGCAAGGAGAGAAAGACAAACAAGGTGAGGGTCGGCGTTTTCTCTCAATTTGCTGTAGGTTTTTGAAAACAAAGTATTGTGCAAAGCTCCAGAGGTCACTAATAAGGTCACATTTGTAAAATCTATGGGAGTAATTCCTATAAAAATGTAAATATTAGGAATTCATTATCCCACAATGGCAAAAACGGATGCGAGCAAAAGGACAGGGATGGAGGGAGCAAGGTAACATTAGGGCAACGCAAGGTTAAAATCAACCACAACAGGTGTCCTGCTGTTTATTCTGAACTGCTGCCAAGAAGTTCAGCTCTTGGTTATGGAGCCAAAAGTACTGACCTTGAAAAATGCCAGATTTGTATCTGAGCACACATAGTTTCAATACAATTTATTGTTGACTTATGCTAAGAGGTGTTGTGGCATAATGTGATCGGACTGCTGATGATGTGCAGTTAGGCTTTTAGCATCCTATGATTATCATAAATTACATTGCAGAGTCGAACCCTACCGTGGATAGCATAAATCAAATGATGATGAGTCCCTGAGGTATAAATCATGTGTACAGTGTCAGTAGCAGTTTTTTTTCTTGCTTAGTCGATCTCCTCCCAGCGATACAGACTCAAATCTCCTCGTTCTCGGCTCGTTGCAGACATCAATTTCAACTGGTTGTAGCCGGAGTCCACTATCTTGTCAGTGAAGCCCTCTGTATATCTTGAGGTAGTGATGAGATTTCTTGCAGACCTCTGTGAGATGGATGAATTGAGGTCTGGATATGCAGGATTACCGATTTCACTGTTTTTCCTCCACAATAAAACTTCCTCTGGCAGCTCCACGGCTACACAGGGACCCGCCCTCTGTCAATCAGAATCACTTTAAACCATCAGACAGAGCAAAGCAAGATGACTCAGCCATCTGTCAATAAAATGAACCTGACTACAACAAAGACTGGGCGACTGGGCGTCCAGCTTGAAATCATGCCCTAATAATCTCATTATATGTAGATCTAAAGCTTTTTGTAAGGGTTGCAGCTCAACTGTCTGGAGCTAGGATTTTGTTTCCCTAACATACTGTGAGATTTCATAATTTGTGATGTTCTCCCCAGGGGATAGATGATAATGACGTTAACTGTAGTGCCACCATGGGGTGAATATTTCTGTTAAGTAAAATGCCTCAACAGATGTTAGATAGTCATATAACTGATAGACATTAATGTCCCCGATAAATTGTATTATTAATAGCAATCCCTTGAACTTCCAGTTCCAGCGACATCACAAGGTCAAATATTTAATATGTTTTTACCTTGTTTGGTCAGTACCTCGGTGTTAAAATCAGTGGGAAAACATCTTTATACTTTGATTTATGATCAAATACCTGGAATATTTGAGCTAATGGCAGCATACTAAAATCTTAACCTAAAAAAAAGCTACAAACCTGCTCAACCTCAACATGCTGCCATTGTTTCTGTGAGCCTGTTAGTATGCAGACGTTAGCCTCAGCCTATTGAGCTGCTATCATGGCTGTCGACTCTGGGCCATGTTGGATTTTGTGTTGCTCTAAACTCTTCGGTCGAGGCTTCTGATTTCACTTTAGTGCTGTAATTGTCTTAAAATCACGTCTTTTCTCCATTTCGTTGCTTGGCTATATTCTCGGCTGGTCAATCGCACATACTGTCCGTTCCTTAAGGGATTCTCACAGGGAAACGCTGACTTCACCTGCTGTAAAGGACTTCACAAGTATTGATCACTGCTTTTCTTCTTTCTGCTTCTTTCTGCCGCACTATGGCTACACCCACGGCTAACTGACGGTGTAAACATCAATACAACACAGAGCGAATGAACGTGTCTTTGTGGGGCATCGCTTATTCATTTTTCATTCTATAGCGTTCAATATCACACTGGTGCAAAATCGGACGTGCACGGCTCAATGAATTACGAGAATTGTTAGATACAATACGATCTGCTTGCATCACGTGGCTTCTCACATCAGTGCAATCTGAATGTTAATGCAGGTATCAGAGGGGGATTTGTTAATCCACTCCACAGTTTGGGACATCACCTCAGAATAATAGGCTGAGGAGAGTGTCTCACCTGAGGGTACGGCTTGTTCTCCTGAGAAGTAATAGAGATTACTGTGTGCATGTGTGTGTGCATGTCGAGGGGGTGGGGGGGAAGTGTCTATGTATGTGTGTGCAGACATGCAGGTTCATCTCTCGCATTGTGTGTTGTCACAGGCAAGCATTCGCGGAGGTGTGGTACCTCATCACAGACGAACTGCTCGGGCAATCAAATGACACGTTCGCTTTTTTTCTTTGAGGATATTCGGCCCATAGGACGGGAAAATTGCATAGATATATCGAGTTGATTGCCTCTGCGCTGCTATACTTCTTCTTAAGGTCTCTCCTCCGCCACACAGGACAAGAGATGGGGGAGAAATCCCGATCTTGGGGGGTGGTATGAATGTTTTATAGATGGAGGGAGGTTGAAAAGGAGATGAAAACCTGCTCAAACTCTGTGCCTATGTTATTAGAAGAGAAAAAAAAAAGAAGCTTGTATCCAATCCTCGCCTCTCACCCTCATTTGAGAAGCAGAAGGCGAGTATCCAGCTGACCAGCATGCTATTGTGTGCAAATGCATCTGACTGCAGCTAAAGCCACAGCACTACAGAAGGACACAAGGATTTCTAGCGCTAATTTCACTGTTTAAATATCAGCGTTAATTGTTTCCAGTGGCAGTTCAATCATTTTTAATTCCAGGCAAGTGGTGACCACAGACTGCCGAGGTCACCGTGTCCCGCACTCAACGATTAAAAAGAGATTCACACTGTAAATCTCGGAGGACGGAAGAGCGGGTGCAGGGTGAGGTGACGAGTCTTGCAGCAAGAAATATCAACTCCTCTGACTGATGTGTTGTTGATTTTTGAGGGCACTTTGATCCTCCCACTGAAACCCTGACATTATACAGCAACTGCAGGACTTAGAGGGATCGTATAATTAGAAATGTGTGAGGGGCAAAATATGTTTGAAGACTCGTAGAATCATTCAGAGTATATTTACTCCTTCTCCCCCGTTGAAGAATTCGGGATCTGTGCAAATATGTGTTCTTTTTAAAAGTTGAACTGCTTCACGCACAATGTCTCCTCCTTCACTAAGGGGTCCAGTCTCTCAGTCTATGTGAGGCGGAGGATGAAAGTTTCATATCACACTCCAGTGGGTTGCATATCGGAGAGAAGGCGACCGCGCACTGAGCTTCGGTGATTCGATTTTATTACACCTGGAGTTTGCTGCCACAGTCAATACTAGTGTCAGATGCACATTTACAGATATACGCACTCTGTGTTACAAAGGGAAATCTGAGTTCATCCTGAGTTTTTTTTATATTACAATTTGTTTCCCATTTCTTTAGCTTAGACTCTTGACTTTACCGTCTTTGTAATGGCTCAATGAATACAGGTCAGATTTGGGGACATGAACCGAAATATATAGTTAGTGACAAACTCAGGTACATTTTTGTAAATTGTTAATGCTTTAGATTCGGTTAGTTTAGTGTGAGGTCATCTTCTCATAAATATACATTATTGACGAGAGGTTTCAGGCACTGAAAGTAAAGCCAAGATGCCTTGAGTTAGTTTTAGTTTTGGATTCGTTTTAGGAATCTGGAAAGTCGCACATTATAAATCCATGTTTAAACTAAACTACATTACAGAGACTTCCCCCCTTCTCTCCTGCCCGTCAAAGCGCCTTAGCCCCGCCTCCAGGTGCATACTAAATGCATTTTTTCATTTCTAGGAAGAAGCACTCCAACCAAAATATAGATAGATGGACTTTAGATCCGAACAGTTCTTGGTGCAACGACCTGATGCCTTCAAACCTTGTTAAATTTGCTTTTTTTTTTTTTCAGACATCTTGTAACTGGATTTACAGAAATTGAATTATTTGCAGAATATAAATAATTATTGATAGATCATTTACAAAGAAATTCATATGGGGTCTCTAACGATTTCAGATGTACACACCACCGTGATGGAGAGAACTCAGCTAATCAAGTTTTACTTTCCTATAATGAAATTAGGGACTAGGGACTATACACATTTTTGATATCAGGGGACTGCATGTTATTGTTGTAACAGAATATTAAGTTATCAGAATCAGGTTTATTACAAAGTACCTCTTACACATACAAGAAATTTGCTGTGGTGTGTTTTGATCGAGACTACCTATAAAAAATATAATAAGCACTAGAAAAAGGATTGTGCAACTTGTTGTAAAGACTAGAAAAGGGTTGTGCAAAATGAACGATTAGATATTTAAAGTTAAAAGTATGTAGAGTATGACAGTTACTGGCTACAGGAAGTCCCAGTGTCACAGTCACAGGTGGAAACAAATCACCACAGGGAAACAACTTATTCTGCAACTATTGTAAAAAAAAAAAAAATGGTTACAGGTCCACACACTACCGCGACCATCCCATTCTCCAGTTTTGAAATCCATATTTTGCAGCACATCTCTGACCCTCACGGTCTGCACCAACTATAAAACACACCTAATTTGCCCACAGGCTTGGCCTGAGGTGGGCAGTAGCCTACAGCCAAACAGGCGGGGAAAATTTGAGCAGAGGACAGAAGAGGAGCAGCGAGGTAAACTGTGTTAGGTTCACAGCTTCCTGCCTGCCACAGTTTGTGGGCTCCGAGTGCAGATAATTAAGGTTGAGAGTGGACAGCTCCCTGCAGCGCCAGTGTGCCTTGATCCTGCCGCGCCGTGGACCAGGGCGATACATTTTCACAAACAGGGAACAGAGCAGCTGGAGCCACTGGGGAGCTCTATAGGAGCTGAGCTGTATGGTGAACATGGGGGAATGGAGCACTTTATTTACTCTGTCCATGTTTGGGCGGTAGAGACTCCGTCAAACGACTTCGTTCCTGACTAGTGGCTCATTTTGCGCAGCTCTGGAGGTTTGTTTCCAGCTGTGAAGCAGTCCCCGCTGCCACAAAGAGGTTTAGTTGAAGTGGCTTTTTTCCTACCTGCTTTAAATATTGCGGAGTAGAAGAGAAGAAATCCTCTCCACTGCTCTTTGTACCCACTCACTGCTTCACTGTTTACTCTGTCCGCACCCCTTGCCTGCACCGTGCTCCTGTCTGAAGTTCGCTGTTTCATTTGTTTTTGTGTGCATTAGAATACCAGTGGGCATCCACAGTGAAGTGGTTGACTGACTGAGGGAGTGGGAGTTATGAGGCCAGGTGGATGTGAATGTGAGAGTCCTCACTGTTCTCTCCTAAAAAACTCTGGGCCCTGCCGCGGCCACCGCCGCCGCTGCTGCTGAGCTCAGTCCTCCTTGCTTCCTCTGCAGCACTTCTCCCCTCAAATCGTCAACCGAGGGAGTCCTCTTTATTTCCAGCATCTGCGCTATGAGGAGCAACACCAGCAAACTAGGCCACTGCATAATAAGCAAGAATAGCAGCAAAGTGAAATGAATCAAAAAAAAGAGAGAGATAGAAGCATCAGTTTGTGGGGAGAAAGCTTACATGCAAATGCAAGTAATGCAGCAGGCAAATATTGTCCTGATTATTATTATTGATTAACTTTACCTACAGCATCTGCTGAGGTGCTTCAGAGTTCGCATCTCATTTAAAGCCCTCAGCTATATTGTCACATGACTGACGATGACCCTTAACCCAACACAGAAAGACCCCGGGTGAACAGGGATTTGAACCGGGAATCTTTTTTTCTGGGTGGCAACAGACCACTCACTCTTAACTTTGTAATGTAACTCCACGTTTAAAAACTTACTAAAGCAAAACCATAAAAGCCTTTTCAGCAAAGTATTAAAAGTGTTTGTTCTGCAGAAAAATGGACCTTATATATTATATTATTCGATTGTCACTGATGCAACAAGCAGCTGTTTGCCGTGCAGGAGCTTATCCGACGTGCAACTGCTGACAAAAGTGAATCAGCGAGCCAATATTATCCTTATTCCTTTTTCTTTTCTTTTTTTTTTTGCAGATGCGACCGTTTATTATTGGTCGCCTTTACCTATAGATTCTGCAGAGGTGCATCAGAGGTCACATCTCATTTCAGCGGCCGAGCCCCTTCAGCTATGCTCTCATGTGACTGACGATGTACCTTGCTGACTTTTGGTTTGGTGTGAGTGTCAGCTGCGGTCCTGGGATCCCTCCTGGTGCTGCACGATTTCTGTGATACTCAGCATTTTTGCACATGCTCGCGTGCTCACTGCTTCTCCTTTAATGATAATGTATTTTGTGTCTCGTCTATATTTCTGTAACAATCCAGCGTCTGAGATACATTTTTTATTATTTCCGGGGGGGTACCCCACCTCGAGCTCAATGTCAGGGCTCTGCAAACACACTTAAACACATTCGAGCAACACTTCACCGCATTGTTTTTTTCTCTCTCTTCATTCTCTACCCAGTGTGGAGCACGACTTTCGCCTGCAGGAAGGGCAGGTCGTACGCACATGGAAGGTGGGCGACCCTCCGGAAGGCTCACCGGAGCCCTCCACCCCCCAGGCCTCCACACCCAGCCAACAAGACTCCCCGCAGCCGGTGCGACCCCCGGCCACCACCAAGAAGAACAGGAAGAAATGCTTCTGGTTCCTCTGAGTGCTGGAGGACGAAGATTTTTTTGATACTGTAATGCACTGCGTACTTTTCTTCAAAAAGAACTAAAACATTTTTTTTACAAAGAATTAACTATGGTGATACAGAATGAACTGGAGACTTCAGATGGAAACATAACACTGTGGGTGGAGAAAGCAAATGACAAAGGTTATGTTTTGAGCTGTTGGAGTTGATGGAAATGGTTCAATTGGAGCGCACATGTTGTTACTGCTCTTAAAATGCCTCTTCAGCACTCGCAGGTTTGATATGGTGCAGGGAAGTGAAAGTGCTGAAGTCAAATAAGAGCGAAGGTTCAGTCCACAATATGGAGGAAGCAATTAGGAGACATAAAGAGAATGTATAGCAGGAGAATCGGGGGGGAAGGGGCAAAGTGCAACAGGCAATACAGCCGAGACGACAGAGCATATTTATAAAAGACGATATTATTAGAGTTTATAGGCAAAGAGGGAAAAAGACAAAGAGGAAAAGATGAATCTTCATTAATGGACTTCATCAATCGGTCAGGACACCAGCTTTTATATCCACTGACATTTAAAAAGAATTACTATGAACTGTATTTAAAACTTTTAATATATTGTAATTGAATACACATGTCTTCATGCACATGCATTAACACATACATAAAATAGCTGATGAACATTTACATTCAAAGCAAATATAAAAGGAGATAATGGGGGAATTGAGTTCTGTACATACCAGAGCTGTTCTGCTTGGATGCTATATTTCAGATATGGATAACTGCTCTATAAAAGTATTTTACCACAGCTGGCTTGTGTGTGTGTGTGTGTGTGTGTGTGTGTGTGTGTGTGTGTGTGTGTGTGTGTGTGTGTTTCTGGACACTCAAATTCTTTACTTTAGCATGCAAATACATATAGTGTACTTAAAAACATTATCCTTATCCAGTTTTAAAAGTAAAGGTATTTGACTGTGTTTAAATGGACACCAATATATCGACTATTGACCTTATTCAGAATTCAGGTGTTATTTAGATTATGATGTTTACAGTTGCTAGTAAAAGTAAATCCCTTCACATTCCAGTTTACATTTCGAAGCATAAACTGATAATGACTCGTGATTACGTCCACTGCTAAACTATTACATCCCACTTTATTCCACCAGTACTAAACAGTTTAATGTAGGATTCCACTGTTTACACTTTTGGATGTTTCCTGTTGAATTTTTTTTATTTTTTGGACATCATCATTAGACCTTAGTCACTGCAGTAAACTGGGATTAGGCAAATGACTGTCAATCTTTAACAAAAACACAAAAAAATATATATATCACAGCTGAAATTGAGTCAGGGAAGCGGCTCAGTCCTCAGATGGCGGCTCAGACAGCCCACTTTCCTGGACACTCCAGTGCAAGTCTCAGGAAATCAAGCCTCAGCTGTTTGATGGCGGAGAGGAGCCCCAAATATTACTACTTAGTAATTCATGACACACATAAGCTGCTTCTGTGAGGCTCTGAGGTGGCATGAGATTGTGGCCTAATTTATTCCCAACTTCGGAAAGTGTTAGCTCTCGGTTTGTTTGCCTGCTTGTTTGCATTTGTGCGGCCCGCTGCCAGCTTCCACTTTACCACAAACAGAGCGGTTGGAATCCATTTCGTTTTGGTTGGGGAGCATTATTGGAAGCGATGGGATAGTTTCAGGCATCTGTGTCAGGCAGTGTATGAGTCCACAGCCCCCTTATGTCTCGGACTGGTAACTGCCACTTTGTCAAGCTGTGAACACACAAGCATGCGTATGTACACACGAGCCGACGCACACAAACACGCCAACCTGAGCTCTCAGTCCTGCTGTGCTGCACTGAGGTGAAGAAGCCCGAAAAGCCCTCCCTGCACATACCATCGCTTCACAAGCAACACATTTACACACAAACTCCTTGATACACACTCACCATCTCGCAACCACACAATTCCACTTCACAAACACACACACAATCGCACAGCTAACATATTGTTCTCAGAACAACATAATGCATTATCTCCCCCGCAGTTGTTCCTCTCTCTCTCTCTCTCTCTCTCTCTCTCTCTCTCTCTGTCTCTCACAACCAGGCACATGCTCGCTCCTAGTAGCTCTGTGTGTGCCGCACAACGCTGAGAGGAGTGTAGAGTTGTCAGTCATTAATCTGCTACAGCACAGCCTGTAATCCTGATGACAGAGCGGAGCGGGCTTACAGAGAGCAGAGAGGATCTGAGCTCAGCCTGGAGTGGGGAACAAAGGAGCCAGAGAAGACTGGCTTTGAATCCATAAAGAGAAAGGGAGTGTGCACGACTCTGTGTGTGTGTGTGTGTGTGTGTGTGTGTGTGCGCGTGTGTGTGTGTGTTTGTGCGTGCGTGCGTGCGTGTGGTCGTCTGGATTCTGGGGTGAGGTAGGTAACTATTCTGTCAGCAATGCTGCAGTGCTATTCAAGAATGAATGTCGGCAAACACAAAAGGGGAGAAAAGCTTGAACAGGGAAAGCAACCCTTCCTGCCGGTGTGTCACAGCGACACGCTGGCTAAATGGGCTCGTGTCCAGACTGGTCATTAAAGCGGCTCCGGAGAAGCGGCGGCTCGCGGAGAAGGAGAGTGAACAAGCGTTATTTCGAGGCCTCTTCAAAGAAACATCAAGGGTCAAAGTTGGCTCACGCAATTCAGCGCAACATCAGTCGCGGCTCGCCTGAAAATGAAGGGGAGAAAAAAAATAACCATGTCTCCAGGCATCAACAAGCATGTATAATGGGCATGTGAAAACAACTACAACTGGCCCCGCATGCTGAGAGAGGAAGCGGCAAAGCTAATACTGCATGAGTCATTGGGCTCCGGCTGCTATAGAGATATTATGTTTCACTTTAGCACATTATAACTAAAGAGGTCATTTCACAGTCAATCAGACCGAGAAGTCATAGGTGCGGGTGGCAGAACCTGCACGCCGGTCCAGCAGCGGAATGATATTATTTGAAGGCTAATGCAGTAAAATGATGCAACGTAAACTGTGTCTTTTCTCAATGACTTAATAATAATGCTGATAAACAAGCCCCAAAGTTGCAATGATACTTGAAAGAAATTGCTTTCCTTTGATCCGTGATAGGAGCCTCATTAGTGGCCGAATAAAGGGAGAAAAAAAATGGATTGAATGTGGACCAGGGGATTCAAATTAAAAATTCACCCACATGCGTGTGCACGAAAACACGTGCGCACTCATACAGATAGCCTTGCAAAATGCCTGTGAACATTCCTCTGGACGGCGCTTTAGATTTCAGGTGCATCACACAGACTCAGTATCCCGGTCAAATACAGACACATTTTTTAGGAACTCCCAGAAAAGACAGGATAACAATGCCCTCATCCACAGGGCACAACTGGTGAAGTTTTTAAGACCATAATAAATAAAACATTTCCAGTACGACAGATATGTGGGAATATTGAAGACTTACTCTTCCCCATAACTGAAGAGAAGGTGTACTAGCCTTGGAGAGAATAGCCCCGAAACGCAATATCATCTCTTAAAACTACAGGCAGAGACAGTAGATATCCATAGACTTTACCACAGTCAAGGTAAGTGTCCATTATACTGATGGAACTAGTGTAAAATGAATGTAAACATCTAGTTTAAGACTATGTTCATAGTGGTTGAATATATGAATGATTTGTTAGGGACTAAAATTCCGATGATTCAAGTTTAGATACAGAAACCCTGATAAAAAGGATGCGGTGCAGTCCCCAAATCCCAAATTGAGGGTCTGAAGTGCAGGCCCTCCATTGTGTACATATGTACTTACTCTTATATTGTGGTGGTGACAGTGATCTGTGTCCAGACTAATCCATGGGGACAAGACCTGAAGTCCCCTCAGGAAGACAGCTGTTATTTTGAGGGTTAAGATTTGGTTTGAAGATCCAGGTTAGTTGCCTTGGCTAAGATCATGAAAAGGGGCTAAGAAAAGCATTATATCAATGAGTGTCCCCACAGGGATAGTGGAACAGGACTCTCTCTCTCTCTCTAAGTGTGTGTTTTTGTGTGTGTGTGTTTGTGTGTGTGTGTGTATGTGTGTCACTGGGAAATTGTTAATAATAAATTAAAAGGTACCCATTTCCAGAAGACCCGCCAAGTTTCTGAGTCGAGCGGTTTAATAAAATATGAGCTAAATTCTCCCCTGCCACTGCTGTCACTGATGCAAAAAGGGGCAATGAAATGTAAATACATTGTGCCTGCGCTGAGAAACATTCAGAAACACTGTGGACCTGAGACTCCAGCTGAGGAGCGGATGAACCCATGTGGAGGCAACAGGAAAGGTTGAAAAGTCTGCGGGATTTGTCAATACGCTGCATAGATTTTAATTAGCTCTGGACATTTCGCCTTCACTGGAAACTTTGTGAGTATAGGCGGCAGAGTTTTTAAGAAAGAGTGGGATGCTTTGAAACAAGGGCCCAGAACCGAATTCACGCTGGAGGAGGTTCACAAGCTTCAGACGAACTTCCCAAATGTGCGTAATTGGAGCTTGGAGGAACAGCAACATAAGGTTTGGCCGAATGAGTGAGGTTTTTAATCTGTTCTCATTCCTCGTATGTATTTTTTATAGGATATTTGAGCCGTCTGCATTTATTCCCCAAATGTAGTCGTACAGAAGTTGAACTAAAAGGGATACTTCACCCAAAAATGAAAAGTCACTCATTGTCGGCTCACCACTGTCGATGGAGGTAGTGTTTGAAGTGTTTGATTCCAACACTTTTGGAGTTTCGGGGTAAACAGCGTTGCAGCCAAATTCAATACAATTGAAGGAACTGGTGACTCCTTCTTCAGGCGTAATAAAACAGGAAAAGAAAAACACAACCATACTGCTCCTGTGGTGTTATCTCTATGCTCTTGCCCAAGAGAAACGTGACGACATCAGCGATACACTCAACAATTTATGTTTGTTCTTCATTTGTTTTTTTTTACATTTGAAGAAGTGGTCTTCCAGTCACAACTTGGAATGTATTGGATTTGGCTGCAACGCTGTTTACCCCTGAAACCTATTTCTCTTTGATGGTCAAAGGCAAATCTACTCATCATTTGACCTTTTTCATGTGGCTTTTTCTTTTAAACTTGAAATCCTGGAGCTTTTTTCTTCTTCTCTTCATTACTTTTTTGCAAACTCGTCTCCCAACAGGAGGATCAATCAGTGAGTGTTCTTGAACTTGGAATTAGGTCTTGTTCAGAACAAAACAAAAAAAACACAGCTCTGGGTAAAAAACTCATATTCTTCTTTTATCCGAAGGTGGCCACTCCTTCAACACAGCAGATGTGCTGATGTAGAGTGCACCAGCGGAAAAAAACTGTTTGTTCGGGGGAAAAAAATTGAACTGGACAAAACTTTTGCTGCAACGCAATGCAGCACCATCCAGCAAGGTGCTGCGGTGGCCAATCAAATCCACATAATCCTGGTGCTTTTGATTATTTCCACTTTGCTAACTTTCCAGAGTTGTAAAATCCAGTGTCAGGGTTTTTCTAAACCCCTGTCCAGAGTCCAGAATCTTATAAGTCTCCACACTCATGGATGTCCCAAACTGACCTTGTGGAGTCTCAATTCATTGTCTCTCTGGTGTTTGAAACACAGCCCCACAACGCAGACCCTCACATTATTGTAGCATAGGGATTATTTCTATTTAAATTATAGACTGTATATAACAATATGTCTCAAATGCTCAAACTATCCAGAATGAAGCCCAAATACTGCAGATATAAACGTCGCCATCTTGCTCATTTAGAGCCAGAGTCTGTGTGGATGGAACCATTGTAGAGCGGTCCTGACAAACATGCGGTCAGCGGACATTCACCCTGTTTTTTTTAGTATCTTCAAATAACAAATTAAAACCAAAATGACCATCCAAATAAACATTTGAACAACCATCCATGTTCGACATGTACTGGCAGCAACAGCTTCTCCTGGTTATTCACTTGCCCAGATCCACTGTTGCTGATGTATCACCCATCGCCCAGATGTCCCCAATGGTCTTGGATTCATCGACTATGCTCCCTCCCTAGGGGGGTCTCGACACACGATGCCCCTGCACCTGCCTCCCAGAAGTGTGGAGCAGCTGAGGAGAAGGAGCTTAAGGCAGGTGCATCAGTCTCCATCACTACAGAGGTTTGAACCGGAACAAAGGCTCAGATGTTCAGCTCCACAGCGAATCCAGCATTTTAGCCTAAAGTTGACCTTTTGTTTAGGTCACCTACACGGACTGAACCTCACCATCTGTGTTTACCCCTGAGCTTCCCAAGCTGCAGTAGTAGGCTGTAATCCATTACCTGTTGTTGGTCTGGCTGATTCAGAAAACAATCCTGACTTACCGATCCACTTCTTATTAGAACCCTAGAGAAAGCCCTGAAAAAGGGGATGTAAAACTACATTGTAATTGTTTCTGATGCTGAAAACTACAAAAGTATCTTCTCACAAGTGTCAAAACTTTTAATAAAACACCAAACAAGTGCAAAATGTGCAACCTTTAAGTAAACACATCAGTTTATCACTGCCTCCATACACAAGGTCTGACAGTTCACAATAAACAAAGCAACTAAATACAGACTATGGATGACAGCGTTCAGAGCTTCAAAATATGAACGCCCTACCACGACATGTCATGCGGCAAAATTTGCGAGGCTGAACACGGAGTTTATAGAACAGTAAGACATTTTGATCTAAAAATAAATAGAAGTTCATGCCTGTGCCGCCCGCAGGGCAGTCGGTGTGCTCCGCCTCACGTTTGACAATCCTTTTCGAGGGGTTGTGTCACTGTTTGAGAGGAGCTTTCTCAACATGAAAGTCAGTCTCTCTGAAGACACCTTAGAGCACTTCAAAGTCCTGTGACTGCTTTGCCGAGAGGTGCTCTTCCTTTGTTTTGCTCAGCCGGTTTGTTGTCTCCTCCATTGAGGATTAGATGATAGAGTGTGAGGACATATTTCATCACGGGCTGTTCTTTTTAATTTATGATTAAAAGGGTAGCCGTGGACAGTGAACAGGACTTTAAATGCCAAAATACTTGGAAACTTGGAGAAAGCTGTTACAATGGGATTTCTTCAGTTCTTTAGCAAACTTTAGAAAACAATTTAATTCAATTTGTACAGCGCCAAATCATATCATACATTATCCCAAGGCACTTTGCAAAGTGAGGTCCAGACTTCAATAGTTGTTGAGCAGCCCAACAGTTCCCACAAACAGAACTTCTTTTATGTCAATAAAAAAAATGTGATTTATTCAGATTTTCTTCTGACTGAAGTTCATACTTATCCTTCTAATTAGATGTTCTATACGCGAGTGGCTCGTGGCAGCCTCCTCCATGTTAGTGGATGGGACATAGACAAATCCAGACAAAACTACAAAGAGTACAAGTGTTGTTATGTGTAGTTTTACAGGAGGTTATGCGGAGGACTATTACCTTGGTGGTGGTAAGTTACAGGGAGTCATTACTGTGAGGTTGTCCCTAGCCACTAGTTACGCTACTATCATAGTTAGTGTCATCCTCAAAACACTTCACCACTGGAAATGTTAACAGAAAATAAAAAAAACGCAAGGTTGTGCTTTAATTGTTGGTTGGATTTGATTATCTGGTCATTGTCTGTTAGCTGTAAATATACATTTGGTCTATAGATTAGATATCTCAATAAGAAAGTGCCTTTTCCAATGAATCGTGAGCTTTCCTTTTCTTTAATTATATTCCTTACAGTCATGAATATTTGACGTGAAAGGGAAATATTTATAGTGCGCTTTGAAACCAAATCTCTGTTCGGGAGCTTAAGTTGAAAAAATCTCATAGAAAACAACAGCTGCTGCCTTATCAGAAATGATCAGTGTTGTGCTGACTTTTATTTCCCACAGCATTAAATCCGCAACAAGAGGCTGAGGCGTGTAACTCCTCCTAATTAGCATCAGATCCTCCGACAACATGCAATATACATCACATTATGAACCTCGTCTAGCTGCCACACATACAGCATAGTGGGTCTCCAGTGGCATTATCCCTTAACTAATGATGTGGCATTTATTGAAATTACTGTCCATGAAGATCAGTGTCGGTATCTATCCACCTACCAAGTGTTGGGCTGGAGCCCATATTGACATCTTAGCACAATACATCTAAGTAAGATATAGAGGTTTTTATTTAAAGGTACCATTTTGAAGAAAGAAGGATTTCCATGTCTTTGTTTGATCATAAAGCAAGTATAGGTGATACAAATATACACATAATAATGAATATATACTAATACATAGATAGATAGATAGATAGATAGATAGATAGATAGATAGATAGATAGATAGATAGATAGATAGATAGATAGATAGATAGATAGATAGATAGATAGATAGATAGATAGATAGATAGATAGATAGATAGATTCAGTACCATGACTGTCCTTTCCCCCTGGGTTTGGTCTTATGTAATGAGATACAGGCAAACTTCTTCTGATGTAATGAAGATTTAACTAAAATTAACATGTTGCATCACATTTCCTGCCAATCCTCCTCCAATTCCCTTTATTTCCTCCTATAACTAGTATCGTGGTGTCTTTAACATGCGTTAACAAGCGACGCTGACTCTGGATGTCAAGTTGAGATTGACTTCCTCTGCACTGTGATACAATATAAGAAGATGAATAGAGCTCCGCAGCTTTGTAGATCGCACAAAGGATTTCACTTTGTTCATCTCCTCCCCCAGTTTCTCCTCCGGTTTTCTTAGCAAACGCTCTTCACTAATAACCGCATGTAAAACAAGTTGCAGTCTAACATGCACTCAAGTAAACTGTGCAGTTTCTAGTTTGCGTGCCCCCTCACACACACACACACACACACACTCACAGCTCAAGTTTGATACATTCACTTCCAGACCACAGTGTCCTCTTCCGAATCCACATAGGAGAAAATCAAAATGTTAAAATACTCACCTGTGTGTCGCCCTCAGTTATTTCCCCAGGCTCAGCGATTTAAGATTTTCAAACAGTATAGGGAGCGAAATTGTTTGCCCTGTAGTTACTTCTCAGACAACCAATAAGCAGGCTTTAGTAGCCAAGCCATATCGAGTTAATCAATCCTCCTACATGGGCATTGGGCTTAAACTTTGCTTTAGGTGTTTTAATATATAGTTAAAATGTATCATTAATCAACGATAGTGCGGTGCTCTTTCTAAACAAAGATATAACTACATCATCATTGAGTTCAAAAGTTTATTGATGAGTTTTTTGTCAAACATTATAATACAATATAACCACTAGAGATTAAAATCAAATCTCAATAAAGCCAGGCTAGCGATTAAAGTATTGATACTAAGCTAAGGTAAGCAAGTGAAGGTTGTACCATCATATTGCTTTCATATTTGGATATGTAAGTTAAATGCTGCAGATGATTTCTCACTTCACTGACTGCAATTCATCACCACTCACTCACCATTCCTGTGTTTCCCATCTGTGTAGAATAGCTACATTAAAATTTAAGAATATCGTGATGGTCTTTTAAAAACACCCCGAAGCATTTTCATTTTCATGATTGCTTCAAACTGACCTAGTTAAAGCAGTACATTTTTATATGCAGGGATATCGCTTCACAATACACTGACTGCTGTGGTGCCAAGGCGCAAGGCATCCGGCCAAAACAATAACAATGAATTGCCTTAAGGCAAATATTATTTTACCACCCAAAATGCCTAATACATCCTCTGGGTCCATGATAAGACTTTTAATGTACGTTGTCATTACATGCCATTATAATTGCATATATAGATAAATATATGTATATATAGGGTGTTCACAGTGGGAACACAAAGTCTCTCTACTTATGCTTTAATGCTGTTGTTGTGAATAAAAAAGATAAAAGTTTGTCCAAGAGGAAGAACGTTGTTAATGATGTAAAAAAAACTGTGTTCTGGGCATCAAGGCTCAAAAACAGAAACTCTCCATACACATTATTCAGACTTCATTACTGAGTGAGCTCTGAAAGAACAAAACTCTTACGCTCTGATCAAATAATGGTGCATTACCATCAGGCCGTTTGTACTCTTCATACTCAGTTTGTGTTCTAATCAGTGTGGAGAAAGTGCTGAGATTGTTTCATGAAGAAAAAGAGGGAAAAGGCTACGTCAACGTGCATTAGAAGGAAACTCGTTTGAAGCCTCCCTCTGTAAAAGTAGCCTGCAGTTGTATTTTCACCAAAGTATACTCAAAGTATCAAAACTAACAGACGTTGTAAGAAATACTGGATTGTGTTACTGTTGTTCTGTAAACTGTTTCTTTTCTGTTGTCTATAGTTGAGGTGGAGGTAGGTTTAATGACTATAGGGAAATAAGTGATTTAATCACACATTTCAAAAAAGTATTATCCTGCATTATAAACAGGTACAAAAAGGAACAACTTTACTATGATGGTCCTATCAAATTACATTTCTTTATTATTATTGTTGTTGTTGTTGTTGATAGTGTGGCCTATTTTTTTATTTTAATAGTGTATTATTGTTAGGACATATAACCAGGTGGTGTGTGGCTCTCACATCTCCTAACAGTCATTCAGGTCATTGATGAAAGTTGCTCCCTCCTGATGTCAGCGCACTGTGGCTCAGTTTAAACGCAGGTGAGGACACTGTGTTTTTTCATATCCTCGTGACGGACGGGTCTGTGTATATTTGATACGTGGATGCCATGTTGAAGCAGTCATTGGATATCAGCCTGTTCCCAGTGGAGGAGTCAAGTCATCCCAGGTTCAGCTTCTGCTTCCTCCGCCGCTCAACACCTCGTCAGTGTCCGTGCAGCAGTTTCTCAACAGCTTTCCACCATGACAAACATCCCGAGCTGTGTTCCACCTGCATGAGACACCTGGGCACCGTCTAATTGCTGGGAGCCTGCACACCTCTGCGGCCATGGTGCGTTCACTGACGCTGTGTTTGTTAGCGCTTCTTCATCTCGGTCATGCCGCAGTCTACACCAACGACTGGGCGATTAGAATAAGAGGCGACCTGCATTATGTGAACAGAACTGCAGAGAAATATGGATTCACCAACATGGGTCAGGTAAGTGTGATCCAACACAGACACACACACACACACACACAATAGCTGCAGACATGGACACAACAAGCATTATATAGAAAGATTTATTGTACGATTTATAAGGCTGAAACTCAAAATACATTGGAACAAAACAATAACAAAGTAAGACGAAATGTGCTGACTAGTCTAATTTCCTCAGGTTAGGAATTTCAGAACCTCAGGGTCCTGACAAACCTGGTCACCCTTAGTTACCAGCCTTGACTTACAGTAACTATTAGCAAGTGTTGCTTGGAGGAAATGTTAGATTACAGCTTGGAGCACAGGGATTTTGTAGCTCCATAATATAACTGGGGGTCCGACTGTGCTGAGCTTTAAAAAGAATCTTAAAATCAATCCTCAATTGAACTGGCAGCCAGTGAAGGGAGGCAAGAATCTGGGAGCTATGGGCCCTTTATGCTTGGTCTTGGTTAACATGCGAGCAGCGGAATTCTAAGCTAGCTGAAGCCGAGACACTGAAGATTGACAGTAGTGAAGTAGTCCAGGCGTGAAAAGCAAAAGACATGAATAAGCCTTTCTATATTTTATAGCTTAGCTGATTTGACTTTGTTCGAAAATCACAAGACTGAACCAGGTTATTGCCGTGGGCTTCAAAATCAAGTGCCGTAAATTACATTTTGTTCACCAGTTTGTAAAGATTTCTTCATAATGTTTGACTGTGAAAATATTTGGTTTATATCCAGTAGATAATATCAGTTCAAAAAATAATTGAAAGGTTCTAACATAAAGCAGAAGGAAATTAGATTATCTTCAGCTCTGTTGGGGTTTGTCTTTTACGAACTTTTTATGTCAGAAGTCAGCAGCTGCTCATCTACATTAAGAGTCTGTGAAGCAGCCAGAGACGTCGCTCTGTTCTCTCATCTCTTGACTTTATCTCAGCAGCCTGACCTCGACGATATAATATTCATTATACAAACTGTTAAACTCTGAAGAACCAACAACCAGCGCTTTATTGCCTTTCAATTAGGGTTGCAAAGAATTTTGTCAGTGCTCGTGTACACAAAAAAGAAAGAAAGACCGGAAACAATCAGAGCAGACTCGCCAATGCACCGGCAGAATGGCCTAATAAAAAAACGGAATCAATAAATAATAAAGCAAATAAATAAAACCGGAGCAGGGTTTAGAGGCCGGGCCCATAAAATTCAACGCACGCGCTCCCTCGGGACAGGGGCTGTAATGAAAGTTGCAGGTCCTGGGTCTGTGTGTTACTGTGGGTGAGATGAACCAGAGAGACACTTTGAAATAGAAAAAAAAAAAGAGTTTGCTTTATGGAGCCGAGGACAGAAATCAAAGAGCAAATTTCCAGACACGAGGCATCAGGAAATAAATTAAGAGCAAAACTAATTCTTGTCAGGTGAAGAAAATGGACAGCACATTTCTCCCAAGCGTCTTAGGCCTCTTAAAAACTTGCTAACATCATGGTGTCAAAGGCACACTCACACACACACACACACACACACACATATTAGACACACACATGAGCAGCAGTGTGGCTGAAGTCATGGGGCTCAGGTTACCTTCCCCTGAAAAACTATCACAGGTGTCATGTAGCCTCTTGAATGAAAGACGCCAAAGGCAGCTTCATTATTTAACAGATGATTAGCGCAGTGACCGAGCAGGATAAGCAGCTCTCCTTCACTTGGAAACCAATTCAATTGGACGTCTGTTACCACAGATTGGAGACCTGAAGAGTTACTACAGCTTTCGCCACCGAGAGACGGCGCAGCGCTCCACCCAGTCCAACGAAGAGGTGGCTGGTAGCATCGCCAAGGAGACCAAGGTATAGTAATGGGATACGAGGTTTGGGAGACTCTGCTGGATTATTAATCAGCTGCGTATCCCTACCTACCTACTGATACAAACACGTGAGCGCACACACACACACACACACACCTATGTGTTGGCCCCTCCTGCACAAAAACACACACTCCTCCCCCTCACATGATGGACCAAAGTGTCAAGTGTTAGGCATCACATTTAAATGATAATAAGCACATGGAAGAGAGAAAGGTTCTTACAGAGAAATGTGCTTAGAATACAAACACAAATTAAAAAAGAAGAAACACGTGTAGCAGGATGTTCAGGGGAGTGATGGGTTTGATTTAGATGAGCGGCAACATAACACACAAACTTATTTATGTATATTTCATTTAAAAGGTGGTGATATAGACGCGCATATAAGAACCCCCGAAGTGCGGTGAGGCAGCACTGTTGTTAAAGTGCCCAATAAAATATGTATTTATAATATATTCTGCTTTACAGTCAGACCAATTGGCAGCAACAAATATCAGCTGTATTTCAATTCTGACACCAAATGTTATTTTCTGGAAGGAGTTCTGTTTGGAAACACTTTGCCCTCACAGAGCCTGTGGTAAATTACCAGAGGGCTTGCCAAGATAAGAATGTTCTCTCTGGGGACGAAGGTGGCCGACTGTGAGCTGCTGAGGGAGGAGACGTCCTAAAATGTCTGAGTACATTTCAGACGTGATTTAGATGAACCATAAAGTGTACATAAAGATGGAGGATATGTCTCCACTTCCTCCTGCTGTCCAGAAATTAAACCAAATTAACCCACATATGCAGCAATTTAGGGATGGAACCACAGCGGTTTGGTCTATGTCTCCTCCATGTCCCTTCCACTAACATGTAGGAGGAAGGATTTGTGACCTATACTGCTGCCAGCCAGATTGAGGCGCTTCGGCTTCACTTTAGGGGAGCAGTGATGTGATCCATCTTTATGCTGTGTCCAGTCTATGAGATAAACTTTGAAATCAAAAGTCCAGGTAGTATCAAAATGAGTTGGATTCATCCTCTGGGAACCATCAATGTTAGCAGTAGTAGTAGTAGATAGTTGGTGAGATGTTTCACCCTGAACCAAAGTGTCAAACAGACCATCCAACCAACTGACAGACCGACACTGACATCCATTGGGCTGCTAGCTACATGTCTACATAAATAAACTTGTGTACTAGGAAGGTTGGATCGAGGGCAGCTGGGCTTGGATGTAGACACTTGACATTTAACGTCTGTGGGGTCGACCCTACTTAGATTAAATGCGTGGGACTTCCCACTCGTCTGACAGGACAGAAGAAGCATCTTGGATGAGATGCTAAATGGCTTCAAGCAACTACAACCTCGTTCAGCTGCCCTCGACTCAACCCACCTGTGACAGCCATGACCTGGATGACGGAGAATCTTCACAGGCTAACAGACCGTGTGGTTCCTTTTTAAGGTGGAATGGCTCCAGCAGCAGGTGGTCCAGAGAAGAGCAAAGAGGAGCTCCAGAGCAAGTCACATCTCAGCAGACATGAAACCCAAATTCCCTCCCGCTGCCCGGGCCCGGTCCAGCCGCGCCCAGACGCTGAGCTTCAATGACCCAGTGTGGAACAGCCTGTGGTACATCGTGAGTCAGAACTTTTTTATTCATCTACTAAGCTCCTATCTGAATCACAGACACATAAACCCAGACAGACAAGAGTTTTAAAATAGACCCTGTTTTATTCTTTGACCTCACGGCCTGTATTGGACGTGCCACTGTTTGCTCCACAGCACTGCAGCGGCGAGGCCGAGGGCTGCCTGTCTCACATGAACATCGCGGCGGCCTGGACGAGGGGCTACACGGGCAAGGGTGTGGTGGTGTCTGTCCTAGATGATGGCATTGAGAGAGAGCATCCGGATCTGAAGCCAAATTATGTAAGTGCCCCGGGATGGGACGCCCTTCTCGGGAAGGAGACATTAATCATAAGCTATTTGGCAGAGCCCTTCGTGCAAGAGCGCGGAGCTGAGACAGATATTGCCAGGCGGTCGAAGCAGAGCTTTTGGGCCAAAGGTTTGGAAAGGCCGACTAAGAGTATTGGAATGGACATTAAACGTCCGATCCACTTAACTGTGGAGTGGACTGGTGAATAATGCTCTTTGTGATTCGCCTGATATAACAGAGACAGATAGCTGCTGGCATCTTGTTATGTGCCGCTGCTAACTATCCATCTGTTTCAGGATCCTCTCGCCAGCTATGATGTGAACGGACAAGACCCAGATCCCTCTCCGGATCACTCAGGCGACGCTGACAACTAGTGAGCACCTCTTATCTATCTGCTTCTCTTTCGCACCTGTTTTGCCATCTCCATTTTCCCCTCGTAATTCTAATTTTAATTATCGCCAACCTCTCCTTTCCATTTTCCCCCTAGTAATTACATGCATATATGGATATGCAAATTTCCAGTCTGAATTCTGTCTTCTCACTGGTTTGATGTAACGGAAATAGCTTGTCTTCTCCTCATGCATATGCATCTAACCTCATGTTCTGATGATCTCCTCCTTTCTCCGAAGCCATGGGACTCAGTGTGCGGGGATGGTTGTTGCCGCCGCGAATAACTCCGAGTGCACGGTCGGAGTGTCTTTCCATGCACGGATAGGCGGTGAGTGCATGTGACGCCATGAAACTCGTGCGCCCAAGGACTTCTGTAGGTCAGAGTTTTGTGTATAATGCCCTCAAACGTGTATCCTCTGCCCACCTTACCTGTAGGCATCCGCATGCTGGATGGAGATGTGACAGACATCATAGAGGCCCGCTCGCTGAGCTTCAGACCACAGCATATTGATATTTACTTAGCTAGCTGGGGGCCAGAGGATGACGGAGCCACGTTGGAGGGACCAGGGCCTCTGACTCATCTCGCTTTACAGAATGGCATTAAGACAGTGAGAGATGGAGAGGAGAGAGAGAGAGAGAGAGAGAGAGAGAGAGGAGAGAGAGGAGGGAGAGAGAGAGAGAGAGAGAGAGAGAGAGAGAGAGAGAGAGAGAGAGAGAGAGTGAGAGAGAGGGAGAGAGAGAGAGAGAGAGAGAGAAACTTTGTGTGTGAAAGAGAAAGGGGGGCGGCGGCCTTGTTGACTGTGTGTGTTTGTTTATGTCTGCGTCCTACCTGCGGCTGTATATTTACCTCAAGGGCTTATCGGTCTCTCCTCATCAATGTGCAAATATCATTAATAAATTAATCACCTCTGTCTGCGTCTCCCAATTAATCTCAGGGCCGACAGGGGAGGGGCTCTGTTTTCGTCTGGGCGTCGGGGAACGGTGGGCAGACGGGTGACCACTGCTCCTGTGATGGCTACAGCAGCAGTATCTACACCATCTCCATCAGCAGCAGCACTTGGCGTGGAAGCCGGCCAGATTACCTGGAGCAGTGCGCCTCCACACTGGCGACGGCTTACACTGGCGGAGACGCAGAGGACATGGTGAGTCAAGGCTGTGATGGGCATAAGGAACATCCTCTGTGTTAAATACCCACAAAATATAAATGAGCCTTATTTATTGACCGTTTGTAAACATATCTGCCCACCTTACCTGTAAGGGAGTAAACACTGGCACACTTTATATCCATGTACTGACTGACAACAGCACTGTATCACATTCAAAGATAATGTACAACAACATGCATCATGCTACCAAAACAAACAAATACAACAGAAAAATGTATAAAAATTGAACCAACTAATTATTTAACTAATTTTCCAAATATGAACGTGTGTAAGATCCAGGGCCTATCGTCACCACAACAAGGGCTGAGGCTGCTCGTTCCCTTCACAATAAAACCATGAAGTCTTTCAGCCAGTTATCAAAAACAAAGCAGTTAAGTTTACATAATGCGTCTCTCATCATATAATAATACGTTTTACTGACAAATAAGCAAATGCAATGATGTGGCGTGTGTGAGCATTGACTGTAAATCAGTTTACTCAAGAGGCTTGTTAAGTTCTGTTACTCTCACCGCGCCTCTCAGTGACCATTTGCAGGAACACTCTGCACATTGATTCTTCAATTTAATTATCCCATTAAACGAATAATCTTCTAGAATTCTATACAAGCTTCACACAGAATTGTATCTTTGTGAAACTTGTAATCCAATGAACAGTTACGACGGATAGATGGATGAATAGTGTGAAAGATGCATCTCCTCTGAAGAACATTTCTAACAAGTATTCACTATAAACCAAGTTATATTGTTTGTATCAGGAAACTTCTGAAAATGATTCAATAATAAAACATTTTATTAACCTTCGAAATATAAAATATGTAAATCTGACTTTGTCATTCATGCTAAAAGTGTTTTTTCGGATGTTTTGACTTCTGCTTGCATCTCTGCTCTGCAATCAGTCCTGGTCATTGATGTGCAACATTGCAAGTAATTCAGCTCAATTCCGTAATGATCTCATAGATTGAAATACATAGAAACACTAAAGCAAAGCTTCTGATCCCGCAATGCGATGACTCCAACCCTCGTGTTGTCGTCGACAGATAACGTTGGGCCCGCAGCAGAGCTGTCGCCGGGCCCCGTCGGGCTCCTCCCTCTCCGCCTCCATGGCTGCAGGTGTCATCGCTCTTACTTTGGATGCCAAGTAAGCAGTTTTCACACACACAAAATCCATACATGCAGGCACAGGTTCAAATCAATACATGTTCCTATTGATGGGGGGTGGATGAGCGTATGATGCTTCGCACCGTGTGACCTATTCTCAGCCCGGCGCTAACCTGGAGGGATGTGCAGCACATTATCGTTCGCACATCAAAAGCTCATCATCTCAGCGCACCCGACTGGGCCGTTAATGGAGCCGGATACGAAGGTATTATTCCCATCAGATGCCGAATTCCCCTCTTCTTTGAGAGCAGTTTAGAGAACGTGAACAATAATCATCCTGACGCAATCATCTCGTAACTTCTAATTGAAGAGATGAGCGGAAATAAGAATGTTTTGGTATTTGGTATAAATTTTTTAGGGAGACTATAAAACACTTGAGCATGAAACTACTGAGATCCTGTGAGCAGAACAGTGATGAAGACCTGAGTGTGTGAAGTCTTTCTAAAGCTCGAGTGTCTTTTAAGCCCCATCCAATGTGTCATGTGTGTGTTTGTCAGTGAGCCACCTGTACGGCTTTGGCCTGCTGGATGCTGAGGGCCTGGTGAAGGAGGCGGAGCGATGGAAGCAGGTTCCCTCGCAGCACGAGTGCGCGGAGGAGGCTCCCATCCAGCCGAGCAGGTATCTCACCAAGAGATCTCTGCTTCCGCTCCGGGGCTCCCCTTGAATCCTCCTCTTTTACCACCCTTTATTTATTGTCTCTCTCACTTCTCACACAGATCCCTCTCGGACTCTTTATTGTGTGTCACTGTCTTCTTTACGCCACCTCTCCCCGTAACTCTCTCGCTTCTCTGTTCTCTCCGCCGCCGCTCCTCCTCTCTCAGGCGCTCACTGCATCGGTTTTATTCTCTTCTCTCCGTCTCATGACAGAGCCATTCATCCAGGCCCGGCGCTGACGTCCGCCTATGAGGCCACGGGCTGCTCCGACCAACCCCGGCAGCACGTTGTTTATGTGGAGCATGTCGTCGCACGTGTTACCATCACTCACGGCCGCCGCGGCGACCTTTCTATTGCGCTCACTTCACCTTCAGGCACAGTGTCGCAGCTGCTAGCTAACAGGTAACACAGAGCCATGTTTCATCCGACAATAATTATCCCTGCCCAGGTAGCTTCAACACAGGGTCTCTACACATCACCCATGAGTGTATGGCTTGTTTCTTATCTTAATTCAGTAGTGTTGTCTTACAGTTTGAAAGCAACAAAAGGAAATTGTCCTGCCCTCGTTCTGGGTGCATTAGTTCGCATTAGTTGAATTGACTTTTGTTTTCTAATGTCCCATTCCCTTTCCCATTGAAGGGCTGCATCTATTTTGAAATGAATTAACCTTGAGATGCTTGATTTTGCTGCTCCATGTTGGCTCGGGATCTGTCACACATTTTTATTGATGAGAAGGCGTTTGTAATAATATAGCATTGGAGGGCAGGAGTGCATGAACCCCGTTAAAAGTAACCATCGGTACGATAAATGACATATGAGTGTCATTTATCTTTACAGCCACTCCACAGTGCAGAATTCTTCAGCTTGGCAACTTGTCCCATTAGGGAGATAAAGGATTCTGGCAAATACCACTGGAAAATTGCAAGAGCGCTCCTCACATCGCGTTTCAAAGGGACTGTCTGTGGCCAAATTAATTTTGAGCATTTTTCTTGCCACTTTCAGCAAAAAATACACCACAATGATAAGTGCAACAAAGTGTTGATGGCTAGTTAAAGCACGTTCAAATCACACTGGGGCAAAGTTACTATTTGCTCCTGCTCATGTGGCCTACTTAAAGCTGCTCTAGTCAAACTGTTTGATGTGTGATCTGGAACCTGCACTGAATCCTCACAACTCTGCAGTTCCCCTTAACTCTAGGGGGCGCTTTGGTGTCTTTCCGCTCATTGTTTTGGTCTTTTTGCCAAGTTACTGGTTTCCTCTCCGCTGTCACCAATTTCATTTACGGCCATAGCAGGTTAAAAAAAATGTTAAAACCCCAATGCACCCGACCTGCTCTGCACCAAACAGCAGAGCATCACATCAAGCATCTAGCTGGTGAACGCAGTGGAAGCATTTAGCAGCTAAGGAGCCTGATATTTCCCTCGGGAGCTGGATGAGAGAAGACGGAGTGAATATTGAATTTGAATTTGTCGGGTGGCCAGAAACATGACTCCAAATGAATGATTATGTCCTTCTGTATCCGCTGGATGTGTAAATAAGCATCTGTTTGCTAAAGACCTCCCAGTGTCATCCGTTTAAGATGATAATGTCAGTCACTATGTTTACATGGACACCGATGCTCTGATATTAACCAGATTAAGACATTAGTCTGAATAAGTAACACATCTAAACATGTGGAGTATTCTGACCTTTGTCATTTGTAGGAATATATACATCCTAATTGCAGTATAACATTCTAACTACATTTTCCATGTATTTTGTGACATAGACATACATATAACTATAAAGGGAATATCGTTCTGGTTATTTATGTAAACATTGTTATCAAAAATGTCTTATTCAGAATAAGGTCAACTGTCAGTATCTTTGTATCCATGTAAACAGTGTCAGTGTAGTGTTCACAGTTTGTTGAAATGATTTGGAAAGAAAACACTAAATGAATACTTTTGCTATCTGTTCTTACATTTTACTGATAATCTTCTGCTAAATAAGTAAAACGGGATCTGGGGATTTTATTAATGACAGAGCTTTTCTACACTGCCTTATTATTTTATTTAAGTAAAGGATGTGAATAATTCTCACTGTAGTAGTAGTATTATTTGAAGCAGCAGTAGCTGTAGTAGTAAAAAGGACGTTTGTAGTTGTTTTAGCAGCAGTATGGTTATGTCATATTTTGTGTTAGGCCTCTCGACAACTCCACTGAGGGATTCCACAACTGGGAATTGATGACGACTCACTGCTGGGGGGAGCAGGCAGCCGGGGAATGGACGCTGGAAATCAAAGATACTCCCTCTCAGAAGAGAGACGATGCTGAACTAGGTCTGCTCTTACTCTTCCTAACATCTCAGTATTACAAAACAATGGCATTGAAGTTCAGCCAGCGCGGCGGCAGCTAAAATACAGTCCAGGCCTCGCGGGACCGACCTGTTATCTCGCCCTCTTTTCCGTTTCTCTGTTGTTTCTCAGGGATGCTGAAGGAGTGGTCCCTGGTGATTTATGGCACCGCAGAGCAGCCGTACCCGGTGCATCGTGAGCGAGCCCGATCAGCGGAGATGCTGACGGATAGTGACCTCACCGAAGAATACAGTGGTGAGTCATGTACTCAGACTATTCAAAGAGCAGCTAAATGTACTCTACTGTAATGGAGACTTACAGTGCCTTCTAGATTCAAGTTATTTTATGGTAAGAGTGAGGAAGCTCCGTTCAAATCATTTTCTATACAAATAAACGATGCAGACATGAAACTATTAGTCACATAATTGATGAGCTGACCACCGTTTTAATCATAATTGATCAAACCAGATATTAAAGTGACAGTATTTTCGGCTTTTATATGTGATGTATCATTTAATGATGTTTGTTGCAGCAAAACAAGATAACAACACATTTAAAGCCAATATTAATCTTAACAATAACAAAAATCATCATCATAAACTCTATATATATAGCATTTATCTTAACAATGTCACAAAGTAAGATTAAGAAACATGAGAAAAAACAATAAAAAAGTTTTATTATTATCAAATGAATAAATAAGATTAGTCAACGTAATAAAGCTCAATGTCACTTCTAAAAAGCTTTTGTAAAAATAAATGGTTTTAGAAGGGATTGTCACCTTGTTTTTGACTTTTCATAGAATAAATTAGTAATAAATGAATCAATACATTAACTGGGAGAAATATCCAGCAGATTAATCAGGAACTAAACATTCATTATAATCAGTCCTTGGAAAAGACACTGTGCAGGTGGAGGAGGAGGAGGAGGAGGAGGAGGAGGAGGAGGAGGAGGAGGAGGCAAAGGAGGAGTAACGCATAACACTCAAATAAATAAATATCGTTTTCGATGTGAATAAGAAAAATACAAACATTCACTTTGTAGGTTGCTAAGAACATGTGAGTCCCGAGGCTAATGACATCGACAGGAGCTAACTGGAGTCAAACCTGGGGTCCAATCAAATAAAGCCCACTGGAGGTGTGGGCTACAGCTACTTTGACTTAAAAACATTCCCCCCATTTCCAGCTTGTTATTCTCAAGAAGCCTCAGCTGATGTGAACCACAGTAAAAAGGGTTCTCAGAAAACTCCCGATCAAGAATTGCTGATTTGCATTAAGCTAAAGGGTTACAGATATTTTTCAGTCCATAGTCAGACACATTTAAAGTTAGCTCCAAAGGCAAAGTGCAGAATGCTCGGTGAGGCAAAAAAAAACAAAAAACCTCCAGAGTTAAAGCTAAGGGCCTAAGGGAGTCTGTGGGCATCTCTGTACACGACTCTATCAAAGGTCAAGCAAACCCTGTCACGATGCGCGGTTGCATGGAACACATTGGTCATAGCACGACACCTCAGAGGAAGCCGCTGCAGCTCAAACAAACTCCACTGCACGTCTGAAGTTTGCCAAAGAGCACCTTGACACTCACACAACGCTGCACTTCAAAGTAAATCCGCTGCAGAAGGACTTCAGACACAGAGAGTCCTCCTGTTGGACTCCGAGCCCAGAAGTGAACCCGGCGGAGACGCTGTGCAATGAGCTCCAGAGAGTCGTTCACACCAGACATCCCGAGAACATGACTGAGCTCCTGAGACCCCCTGAACTAAATGTTGTGCAGGTCTGAGCTGCAGCTACCAGAAGTTTCCTGTTTGAAGTCATTGCTGCCAGAGGAGGTTTGAGTGGTGTTTAAACTCAAGGGTTGACTTACTTTCTCCACCAGCGAAAGTTTAACATGTGGAAAGACGTGAAAGATTATTAATGTTTGAGCGTTTGTCTACAGCATGGACTGTACATAAAGGTGGACAACATGACTGCAACCCAAAAGGGACTCAATCACCACCTGGTGGCTGGCTGCAGTATAGGTCATAAACACCCCATCCTCCATGTTAGTAGACATGGACCAGATTGCATTTGTCATGTAAGGTAGTTCTTATCACACTGATGTTTGCTCATCGTGTATATAGTTGGATAAAGCAAGAAGGAGTCTCCACTTCTTCCCACGATCCGGCCAAAAATATCCCAGAAATGATTCCTGCACCAATGACATAGTTTGTGCAGAGTGTGCACAGTAGTGATCTTGGTGTGGTACCGCGATATGAAACCAAATATATAAGAAAGATGAACACTTCAACAAAAGTCAGTGTGATAAGAACTTCCTAAAAAAAAACAGACACCATCTTAGGGAAAAATGTATTTAACGTGTGATTTTATTATTATATATTTAATGTTTAGTTTAGCTCATGTTCCATCCACTAACAGAGGCTGTGGGGTTCATGACCTGTACAGCAGCCAGCCACCAGGGGGCCATTCAAACCCTTTGGCTTCACTTTTTGGTAGCCATCACGTCGTCCATCTTTATTTAAGGTCTATTATTTACACTTGTGGGGATCAGATCACATTTATAACCATTTAATGCATAAACCTTAATCAGCGGCTTGACATAGATTTTCAGTTATGTTTCATCACGTGTCACATCATGTGAAACTGTGTCAGCGGGTTTGATTATCTTCACCACTGGTGCCATGACGCTGCAGTGACTTTGCGAGCATTTGCCCTGACAGGACCCTGCGACCCAGAATGCAGTGACGATGGCTGCGAGGGGCCCGGCCCGCAGCAGTGCGTCACGTGCTTACACTTCTTTCTCAAGTTCAAGAACAGCACAAGGTTAGCATGTTCGCTGCGAGTCCATCCAGACAGCAGTGTACTGTGTGATCAGGAGGTCGCTGCGATGAAAATTGTGCAATGAAAAATGTGTATATGAGCCTGTATATTTTTTTCACGATCATCTCTATGACGGTGAAATCTAATTTTCTCCACTTTCACTTCTGTCAAGCGTCATAGCTCTTGTCCTCTGTGTGCTCTGGTCCTGGTCTGTCCAATAGGATGTGTGTGTCGGAGTGTCCCAAAGGATTCTGGGGCGACCGCCGGCGTTGCAAGAGGTGCTTCTCCTCCTGCGAGAGCTGCACCGGGAGCCGTAGCGACCAGTGCACTACCTGTCAACCTGGTCACCACCTGACTGCGGGCGCCAACACCTGCACAGCCGTCTGCGGGGACAACTACTACCTCGACCATGGTTGGATTTCTGGCTTTAAAGCCTTATTTCACACTTTTTGCTGTAGTGGTTAACATGGCACGAGAAATATCCTTGAGTGAACCTTTTAAGGATTCGTGGCTCACCAAAGAGCTGCTTGGATCCGGCTGTACACGCCGGCTGATGACCAGTCGGTCGTTGTAAGCACCGTTGATGGCTGCGTGGGTAAGATTGATTCATTGCTCTGATGCGTTCGCCTGGTGTATTGTTTGATTTCCCCACAGATGCAAACACGTGCAGGAAGTGCGCCGAGAACTGCGTGAAGTGTACCTCCTACAGCATCTGCACAGAATGCAGTCCAGACACAAGGTGAGGAGAATTCTCCCAGGGATGCTTGAATTAAGTGCTCGGTAAACACTGCTCCTTTTTTGCAGCCGCTGACAGACAGAGCCGACCCTCTGTTTACACACTCCCTCTGCAGCATCCTAACAATTAGAGGGGGCTACAGCGCTGTATTCACAACCGCGTGTCATCCTTCCCTGTTTATACGCAGCTCCGAAAAACAATCTGGATTTCCATTTTTTGCTAAATCATCACAGGAAAGAAGAAAAAACATCTTAGACAAATTCACCATATTGTTGAGTAAGATGTTTCCCTGAGTACAGTGCTCGGTGAGTCAGTCCACCAAGTGCCTGTGGTGGGGTGCTGTGGGTTGGAAAACTGAGCCTGCAGTCGAAAGGCAATGAGTCATCAGAATGGTGTCACATGATTAGCTGTATGTGTGTGTGTTTGTGTGTGTGTGTAACGGTGCCACATGCTCTCCCCGCCCTCTCCAGTCTGCAGGGGAATCGGTGCCAGCGGAGCTGTGCGCCCGGATTCTACCACGACAAGCAGGAAGGCACGTGCGAGCCCTGTCACAAGGCCTGTGCTACCTGTGCAGGTGAGGGCAGAGCTGGAGGGTCTCCCACTGTGTGAAAACCTCTTTGACTTACATTAAAAAACCTCACACTTTGTAATTATCAAAATTATTCCAACAACATACACAGTAGTGCATAGTGCAGTATTATGCAGCTTTTTTCTTTTTCAAGCTTATAACACCATTCACACATCACTGTTTTTGTTCATCATCACATTAAATCCATATCATGAGCAATATCCCACTTTTCTTACTCCTTTATCGTTTTTATTTCTACCCGCTGCCCTTTCAGTCTTTTTCTCATTTATATTAAGATCTAGCACTGCTTCTGCATTACTCTGTATACACTTAATATAGCTCACTTACAAACCCATGGTTTACAATACACTTATACTCTTTTTTACTACTTTATATTGTTCTGTACTGAATTCTTGGAATAAGCTGCCAGAGGATTTTCCTTCAAGATTAATAAACTGCTATTGTTTAAAATCCCCTTTTGCTTTTCCGGCTCGTGCGGCTTCAGGTGCAGGTGTTGAAGCGTGCAACCGTTGTGCGGACGGCTACTTGCTGGAGGAGTGGAGGTGTGTGTCCTCCTGCAGTGCGAGCTTCTACGCCACAGAGCCAAGCCCAGAGATAGCTGATGGGCACAGGATATGTAGGAGGTGAGTTCACTGGTGTGTGTTCAGATGTGGGTGGTTTGTTTATCTGCTGATGGCAGGCCTTATTCTGCTGGTTGGCTTCTCTCTGTGTGTGTGTGTGTGTGTGTGTGTGTGTGCTTGTTTTCAACCTTGCCTTTGTTGTAATGCGTCTGAATGAGTGTACTTTTTCCTTGGTCACTTTGTGTGTTTGCGTGCTCAGTCTCTGCGCTCCGCTCCTCAGGTGTGACGCCAGCTGTCTCATCTGTGCCGGGCCGAGCCGGGGGAACTGCAGCGGGTGCTCCAGCGGTCACAGGCTGCAGGAGGGAGTGTGTGTTGTCGACACTGTGTGCACAGACGGTCAGTCAACCATCATCATCCCCCTCCCAGATAAATACAGTGCAACTTCTCTAACTGTAAAACACAATTATTTCCATTTACTGAATTTGGGTCGTCTGCGAAGATAAAGGCTCTTTTTATGATTGACATTTCATATCTATGTATATGTATGTGTTGCTGATGTGATACGTAATGTGACTCAACCAGAAGTCATCCGCGTTTATTCTCATAAAACAAACAACATGGAGCTGCGCGCTGTAAACACAGCTTCCGTTCTTTGGCCTCTGACATTAAGCCCACTCCAGTGCCTCAGATAAGATATTCAGTCCTGAGTCAGCACTGAGTTCTCTTGCTGTGTGTCTGTCAGGAGAGTACCAGGGCGGTGACGGGACGTGCCACGCGTGCGATGCCACGTGTCTGAAGTGCACAGGGCCGCGCAGCGAGGACTGCATCAGCTGCGTCGCTTCACGGTGAGCTGGACCCGACTTATACAGCTCTGGAGTCAGAGGGGAAATTATGACATCCGGCAGAAAACTAGTTTCACCAAGATGTAGAGTAAATAACATTCATATTCACATTTAAATTGGGAGTGTAAATTTCAAAGGCAGTAAGACGTGGATTTCACTATAATAGTTTGTGTAAATAATTGAACTGTTGAAATCTTTTTCAGTTTTTACAAAGGCTCTAAAGCCGTGGCAAGTCTAGGATTTCTCTGAATAATTTACAAAGAGAGGCCAATTACTTTCCCCAACATCCATACACAGCTCCTGATTGATTAGGGTGCACTCATTTCAGTCATTCCCTCTTTAGGTTGGCGCAAAACCATTCATCATTGAATATATTTTGAAAGTCATTCCTTATTCCACCACATTGTGTAACTAACAAAAAGTACTGACACAAATTGTCATATTTATTTGTATTATTGTTAGTAAGTGACTAGGTTAGATTACAGACAGAACATGGGCACTTCAGGGGTGCCCCCGCGGCCCTGACCCTGGATCTGCCCCTGTTCAATTTTTTATTTCATTTTTGGTGGGTTTTCATCACAAATAGTGAAAAAATAACAAATGTTCTTTGGGCAAGCTTCTTGTGTGTGATGATTTCCTGCTTTTCTCTTTCATCTATAATTAAATACTGAATGTATTTTTTGTGTTGGACTTTTTCGAAACAAGACATTTCACTCTGCTGAGAAGATGTAATGGACTAATAATAAACTTGCCAAATTAGTTGATCAAGATCCACATATTTTTTATTTATTATTTGTTCCCTGAGAAATCAATAAAAACCCTGATTTCTGCTACTAAAAATCTGTATTTTTTTTTTGCCCTGACAAAATACAAATGCACTTTCCTCTAAAAGAAATGTGACATTCACTTTAATTAAGTATGTATAAATAGTGAAAGTAAATGTCGCCCACTTGAGTATGAATAAGACATAATGTTGCTTTGCTTCTAAATAATTCATCAGAAGAAAATTTAAATTACTAACCATGTTTGATAAAAGACTGCCAATGACTGCATACATGGTTAGGTTAGTGTTGCTGGTGTATATACAGGATATGAACAGATTGAATGGTAATTGTATATTTAAAATTCAAATACTCCCCACTCCTCTTTCTCCTCTCCCTGTGTCAGTGCGCATCTACATCCCTGTGACCCTACCACATGCTGGGTTGTTAATGAGCCCAACTCATTTGCATTGACATAATTCATATGTGTGGATTTTTTGTGGTATTTGCAACTGGAGTGAGAAAGTCTTTTGATGTTGTTGTTGTTGTTGTCGTCGGCGGCGGCTGCAGGGCTCTGGACGAGGGCGTCTGCGTGGTGGACTGCGCCAAGGGCAAGTACCAGTCAGGCGGCCGCTGTCACCTGTGTGACCACACGTGTGCCACCTGTACGGACCCGGCGCCCGCCAGCTGCGGCAGCTGTGACACTGGTGAGGGAGGGAAATCAGAGCGTGTGTGTGTGTGTGTGAGAGAGAGAGAGAGAGAGAGAGAGAGAGAGAGAGAGAGATAACACACTGTACAGTTTGGGTTTGAAAGCAATAGTGAACTTTAGATTTTTGTTGATTTATGTCTCATAATCTGCGGACTGTAATTCTACATATTGCTGATCGTGTTTATTATTTGCTCTTGTGGGAGATAGAGATAAGAAATTTGTTTCTCTTCCTCCAGGCACTTCAATGTAAAACATCTCAAATCACTCCACCAATCCATGAACGTACTATTGTACAAACAAGCTGATCCTTAAACACACACCGTTTACGCCCCAGAGCCTTGAAGGACAATATACATAAATACATGTATATTCTCCTTCAGAGCTCTGGGTTCTGAAACCAGGTAACTTCAGGAAGCCGGGTTTTTTTAGGTGTTCCCGGGGTACATCGCCATGGTAACTTGCACAGCTAACCTTCTCTGAAGCAGGTTACGTTCGAGAGAACACATACCGCCCACTGACCAATCAATTCTCTGTTAAGATGACCTCACCATTCTGAGAAGATCCCTCGCCGCATGGTGGGCGGGTCGTGAGAGGTTCTCCAGAGAGTGTTCACTGACAGGAATCCCCCTCTGGCTTTCCCTGACAGTCTTTTATCGAGTGACCCTCATTATTTGAGAGTGCACTCCTGTGTAGGAGGGTTCCCTCCTGTGTGCAATTGTTTTTTTTTTTCCTTTTGGCTGCAGGCAATATGAAAACGATTTCATTGTGCTTTTGTATACGAATATCATCGAACAACAGGGACTGATTGAATATTTTTATATGGCGGGGGCGGAAGATGATAGAATTAGATTATCATCATTAAGTTTTAATGAAACACAATGGAAGCTACAGTGAGATCTACCCGGGCACTAATGATGGGGCAGTGATATGATAAACCTGTTCATTTATGCATTCACATAGTTGGCTGTGATCTTCCTGCATCTGGCAGCTGCATCTGTTGCTTTAGTCTGGATCCTGTGTTAAATGTCAAATATTATAATTATTGTAGAAGTATAATTTGCTTTAAAATGTCCATCTTTGCTGCCTGTAGACGTGACCATGTTTATTATTGGTAATGTGCAGCAAACGCCTCTTCTTTAATGTAAATTCGCTCTGGAAGTCCTAGATGGACTCACCAAGTTGTTAGGTTTAGTGAAGGGAACAGGCCTCCTCTCTCTGCCAACTCTAAAGTAACCAACTCTGAACTCGAGTATCTAAATGCTCCTCTGCTGTATGTTTGTCATGTTGCTTCCAGTCATGCATTGAATCCTTTATTTTCTCCGGAGCATGTGTGAACACAAATGTCCGAGTGAGACGCTCCGTAGATTCTGCTGAATTTCTCTGCCTGGCCTCCTGGTGTAAAGTCTTGTAGGAATCCGGGAGAAGTCTATATATGAACCAACACAGCAGGGGATCCCCCCGGTGGGCGAGTGGGGGGGGATTCATGACACTTCTAACGTGCGACAGACACAAAAATGAATAAAACAAAAAGAAAACAAGTATCTCCCTCGTATCGTGTCATACACGAAGAAGACAGCGACGAAGATGTCTAGAGTTGGTTGTGATAAAAGCTGACGGCTGGTGTCATAAAATCACGTGATCTCCGTAGCTCTCGTTGATACTGCCTCTGCTGCTGTGAACGCGTCCTTGCGGAATACCTCCCACTGTGTTGTGCATGTGTGAAAGGCAACGTCTGGGTAAACTCTGCAGCCAATTCTCCGGATTTTACCTGCAGGCCATGTCTGAAAACAGCTTTAGTCAAGAGCTGTGCCTGTCTGATGTGACTGCATCTGAAAACGATGCTCATGAGGCTAGAGTGAAACAGTTAATTCAAACTAAAATATTGATCTGAAAGATGATAAAATGAGCCAAATAGGAACTGTAGAGTCATGTGGTATTTTCATCTATGAGTGACCTGTTTCACATGCATTGTTAAAACAGAAATGTTTAATTTAGGCATCTGAAGCCTAAACAACTGACATTTATACCTTTTCCAAAGTATAATTTATCCTATTCCTTTAGTTAAATGATAAGTTTAAGCTAACTGACTGTAGTGGAAATCCATCCAGTACTTTTTCGCCTTATTCTGTGAACTTACCGACAAACAAACACAGACGAAACCATAACCTCCTGGGCCGAGATGAAAATAAAAATAGCTGTAGGGAAACCAAACCTAATCATGAGCAGGAAATCGGACGAGCCGAAGTTCAACCCCATATCATCCTCGCACTCCTTCACGCCACGAGTTGCTGTTTGTCCCCGCAGATAAGTTTGGAGTGGAGCGTTACCTGTATAAAGCTCAGTGTCTGGATGCGTGTCCAGAGGCCTTCTACCACACCGAGGAGAGGAGCTGTGAGCCGTGCTCCGACCAGTGCCGGCTCTGCACCGGCCCCAGCCACTGCCTCCGGTGTAACTCCTCCTACTACGTCTCTGATGGAGCGTGTGTGAAGCTGGAGTGCGGAGAAGGTAAACAAGGTCACCGCGTTGTTTACTCTGCGAGTTCTCTCATATTCCAGAGAGGCGGCGGCGGCGGCGGCGGCGGCGGCAGAGACGACCTTGACAAGCCCTTGTCTCTCACCTGTCCCCCTTCCACTCTCCCTCACATTGTTTCTGAATGTGTCCCTTCTGTTCCCAGGGGAGGTGGAGGATCCGGACTATGACGACTGCATGGCGTGTGAGGAGGGCTGCAGCAAGTGCGTCCTGTGTAAGTCAGAGTCCCTAAACGAACACTGCCCGCTGAGCGAACTCTCCTCCCGGCGTGTTGCCGACCATGTTCAGGGGCACTTCCTGGTGGTGCCCTTTTTTTAAAACTGTAGAGCTGAGTTTCTTTGTCTGCTTTCAACAGATAACCCCCGGCACTGTCTGTCCTGCACTGAGGGCTTTTACAAGTAAGGCTGTGTGCCTCGCTGTCGCCATGTGTGATCTCGCTTCTCTGCACCCGCTCCGCCTCCCAGTTCACTGCAGAACGAAAAAGACCCGTTTTTTTTTTTTTGCTGTGGAAGTAGAGTTGATTTTTGTGTGCCGGTGTGGTGTGTGTGTGTGTGTGAGAGAGAGAGAGAGGTACAATCACAGGTGCTCTGCTGCTCTCTTTGTTATCAGTTTCCAGGATGGCTGCTACAAAAACTGCCCAGCTAAGACGTACGGCGTGGACCAGGAGATGACCTGCGTCCCGTGCGATGAGAGCTGTGTGAGCTGTGATGAACATGAGTGCTACTGGTGTGAGACGGACCTCTTCTTATCAGGTAACACCGCCCCACTGGGTCAGGACATGGAGTCAGGAGGTATTATATTACAGCGGGGAAAGCGGTACCGACATTCTTCACTTAAGCAAAAGAAGATACGATGACATGAAATGAGTTCTTTACAAATTAAAGTCCTGCACTGAGTGAAAATGTCCCTTAAGTAAAAAGTATCAATACCGCAATGTACAATATTACATGTCATTTGGCTGTTGCTTTTGTCCAAAGCGATTGAACCGGCAACCTTCTTGTTGGAGAATGACCATTCTACCCCCTAGGCCAAACCGCAACACTAATTACAAGGGTTTGCATGTTAATCAGTAAAAGATCTGTATTGTCTAAAAAGTCAGGCACCTGTAAAAGGTGGATATGAAGTATTACTGTTATGATATTTGTACTATTGAGTAGTAGTAAAATTATGGTAATGGTTTTATAGTTGATGCCGCCTGCCACTTGCGTATCAACATTTTTGCTGTTGTTCCGTGTTGTACCGATTTGACCAAATGAACAAATAACTCCACTCTCTATCTTTTCAAAATTACCAACTCCACATTAATCTTGAACCAGTAAAGGTTTTTACATAAATAATTCGAAGCTACACGTGGATATTCCTGAAGACCCGTAAATAGACCCGGAAGTGTAAAGTCCGTGGAACCTCCCCTAATGAGTGAAGTACAGGTAGGTTACACACAGCGTTAATCTGAGAAAACGCCTCCTTTCCGTTCCCAGAGGGGACGTGTGTCTCGGTGTGTCCCGACGGTTTCTATGGCGACGAAGACACCAACGACTGTGAGGAGTGTCACTCGGACTGCGGGACGTGCAGCGGCCCGGAGGACGGCGAGTGTCTGTCGTGCGAGAAGGGCCGGACGCTAGAAAATGGAGCGTGTGGGCCTGACCACGAGGTCTGTCCCGCTACGACCTTCCTCACCGGTGAGACTCCCACTTACGTATTCCACTAATCAAGCGTCCGCCCATAATGAATCAGGGATTTGGACTCTTTCACAGGGGCCAGAAAAGAAATCTTGGAGGGTAATTGGTCTGTGTGCCACCGTTCCCTGAACCCTGTTCCAACTTAAGTCGTCAAAACAGACGGGACCACTGAACGTCGGCCAGATACGGACTTTGAAATAATTGACTGTATGCTGAACATTTAGTTCCCCCACAAGAATAAGTCGGACAGACCTTAAAGCAACATGTGGTGATTAGCGGGAGGCAAGACATCTTAATTATAGGAACTAAAATAACTTTGAGGGAAAGCACATAGGTTAACTCGAACGGTTTGGAAATGAAAACCTTCGAACCGCAGCAAACACAAAACCTTCGATCAAAGCCTCAGACCTTTGTACATAATCAGGAATAACAGAACGTTGGAGGAAGCAGTCGAGCTTTTGCGTAATTGCCAGTTTGTATTCGCAATCAAGGAGGTTATGTTTTCACTCGTGTCTGCAACTAATCGGCACCAAACTTTGTGGAGGGTCAGGGAAGATAATGCAGTTACAAAGTAGGATCCTGGACTTTCTTCATGCCTCCGCACCTGAGACAGCCTGTGGCCAGAGGCATCCTGTTTACAGGTTGTCCTTACGTCCTTTTTTGGGGTTTAGTGAATGCAACGGCTCAGAACCCACTTGAGGAAATCGTCTCAAATTCCCCCCAAAAGTTAATTTGGATTCTAAGATGAAATGATCAAATGTTGTTTGTTCAGAACTCAAAGTTAAAGGTTGCGGTGCAGCAAACCCCTTTTTGCCTTGTCAACGTGTTACATTGCCTCGAAGAAATCCTCCAATTGTGGGACGAATGTTCACAGATCAGCTGATCATGTTTTTCGTCTCTTGAATTAAAAAATCAAGTCTTGCTTCAGGAAATTTCTTCAAACTTGACCAGTTGCTACTTGGACTCAAAGATGAACTGAAGTTCCAATGGTCAGAGGTCTAGGGTCCATCATACAAGTGTGAACAAAATAACCTATATTGATTGAAACTGAAGTGTGCTCAGAGTCATACAACGGCATGGTCCAGTTTTATCACATTTCCCTTGCATCACACCAATTATATAATGTTTTTTCAGTAACAATCGGACATTCAAGGTGTGTACGTCTTTGAATTTATTGGAGTAAATATCAATATCAAACTATTTGCTTTTTCCCTTTATCTTTCTATTATAAGACCGAGACAGACACGTAGGATTGTTTGAGATTTGCACGCTGGGTCAGATTGTGACGAGAGTAATTACTACGTATTGGATGTTGTTTCTTTTTCTAAATGCTGGTTGTGGGAAGAAATTGTGGAAATACGCTTTCTTGTCCAGAGTTTGATGAGAAAATCAATAGCACTCATGTCAGTGCACTGAGGAGCAGCCGATCAGACCCTTTAACATTCACCGTGTTGTCAACTCCACAGATGATGGCGCGTGCGAGGACTGCCACCCGTCCTGCGAGTCCTGCTCTGGAGACGGGATGAACCAGTGTTCAACATGTGCAAAAGGTCTGTTCGTCAGCTTGTGCTTTCAGCAGGCAGCGGTTTCATGTTCTCCTGGCTACACCGCAAGTTATTCCGGCCGTGATGATGTTTACTCTTTCCTCTTCCCCCTGCAGGGCAGTTTTTGACCACGCAGCAAACATGTGTGTCGAAGTGTCCGGGGGGGTTCTTCGCCAGCCGGCTCGGCGGTGTGTGCGCGGCCTGCCCCCCCGGCTGTTTACAGTGTGCGGACGCTCATCGCTGCACCCGCTGTCTGAGCCCTCGCAAGGCTCCGTTATTCCTGCAGGACGGACAGTGTGTCCAGCAGTGTGTCAGGTCAGGAGTCAAGCCCTCCGCTGATTGCTTTTTAGGTCCTATTGACATGCGTTTACGTGCTGTGACATTGTCAGGGGGACTTCATCTCTGCGGTTTGAAATCACGTTTTTTGACACTATGCCAGATGTTTGACACGTCCTCTGAGGAGTCTGAAATGAAATGTCAGAAGACGTGTTTGCCGGCCTTCCATTTTGAAGTTTCCATTTTGGTATTCATTAAACTGTGAAATCCTTGAGACTGAGAGACATGTCTCGTCCTTGCTGGAGAGGTCCTTGAAGCCCCATTAGCACAGAGATTAACTTTTTGGCCATGAGAGCTTTTTTTACTCAATTTTTTTTCCAGCAACCACCAAACAGCTCTTTAGCACAGATTGAGCACAACACCCATTGTTGTGTGGTTGAATGATTAGTTGTTACGGAGGGGAGCAGAGAGCGGCGCAGAGCAAAATGTCAGTCCTCTTGTTTACCCCTTCAGCAGCAAACAGTCATGGCCGTCTGTTCCCTCTTTTTTTTCACATTGTAAAAGATGCCGTCCAGGTTAACTAACAAAGTAATAAATGATTAATACAGAATATAATTCGTTAATCGTTCAAATTTGACATGCGTTACCAGGGTCTATTGCAATGCATCTGTCCAGTGATCTATTCAATACATGTACGATGCGTGGTGTGGTTCTGCCGTGTGTCACCTGATCCCTGTTTGGTTTCCAACAGGGGTTACCCTGCAGGCCAGGTGTGTCGTGGCTGCGCGGCGGGCTGTGCGTCCTGTGGGAGGAACGCCACTCACTGTCTCGGCTGTGACGAGCCTCTCATCCTGCACAAGCACCAGTGTGTGGAGGACTGTCCTCCAGCGCACGCCGTCCGGGACCGGGAGTGCCACCGCTGCCCCCCGGCCTGTCAGGAGTGCGGCCCACTCGGCCAGTGCACAGGTGCTGAGACACGACGCGAAGCAGGGCCCCGGCTGTTGGAGCTCCTTCAGTTTTAAACCTCTCTCTGCAGTCCTCTTCAGACTGCAGGGTTATTTTCTGCGGGTCGGGTCGTTATTGCCAATCTCGAAGCCCATTGGCCGCTCCCCGCTGACGAATCCAGTGTCGATTCTGTCCTCTGATTGCCGTTCACAGTTTGCAGTAAATATTATCACAGTTAATATTTACTGCAGAATGTTTTAAGTGCAGAAAACATGCATCTCTAGTAGCAGCTATGCGGAAATGAATGCAGCCAAATGAAAAAGCAGATAGCCGAGCAGTTCGTTCAATGTGTTCCCCCTGTTTATAGATATTATATTCATCGCTAAAGATGTCCAGTTGGTTGTTCTAACACTTTGATCCGATCTGAAATGCCTCAACAATTATGGGATGGATTGTCATATATTTGTCTAGTTGACAATGTCAGCAATCTTTTCATTCCTATTGAACCCTAGAGAATCACCTTTGTCTTAAATCTGTATTTTATTCACGTCTTGTCTGGTTGTTTTTTTCCATCACAGAGAAATCCACTTCATTCCTCTCCAAAGACTTCATCATCCTTGGTAGAGTTTCACTGAGTTGCACTTAACTCTTCTTCCATGCAGCTGATATTGTTCTCTGTGCAGGCTGTGAGCAGTATCACTTTCTCCATGAGGGCCGCTGTGTGCCGGACTGTCCCGAGAGGTTCTTTGAGGACAAAGCGCGAGGGGAGTGTTTGAGTTGCCACCCCGACTGCGCCCTGTGCGACGGGCCGGGCGCCGCCGACTGTGACGCCTGCTCTGACTCCGAGGCCACGCTGCACGACGGGTCATGTCTGGCAGCCTGCTCCGCCCACACCTACAGGGACACCGCGACAGGGGAGTGCAAAGGTACGACCGGAAAAATTCAACGTTTCTCAGCCAATTTCAAAGTTTTGCTAACTGACTGATGCTGTGTTGCAGGGAGGCATAAGCAAAAAGTTTAATTTCTATATTTTAATCATCTTTTTATGATAAATTCACAATCTGGTGCTTTCAGGTTTGACAAACTCAGAGATAAAACATTCTCCCTTCTCCTTTTTTCTCTTTTGACTGATGCAACGTTTTCTGACCTGTAGAGTATTTCGTGCATTTGTTGCAGTGGACATAAAAAGTCTTCACCCCCGTGTTAAAATGATGGATTTAGTAATTTAAGATATTAATTAATTTAGAAATTATATCATTGTATATCATAAATCCCAAGTGATAAGTTTTCACCTTGAGAGTTACCGATAAACTAAAAATATAATGAAATCATTTGGCAAAATAAACTTAAAACAGATTTGTTTCACAGGAGCCCATTTTGGCATGAAATAACAGATCAATGAACAAAAAGTAGCTGCTGCATTTCGGTCAATGTGTTCCACCTCTTACTCTCCACACGGACTGTTTACCTGCAGGCAACCAAAAGCTGCTCAAAGAAGATGTGTCAAACTAGAAACGAAAACCAGAAGGCTTCCGACCCCCAAATGTTGTTATGATAGAAAATACATGTTCAAATTCCGTTTAGAGATATGAATAGGAAGGCAGCTTGAAATGATCCACTGATCGGCATCCAGATGGAGGATGCATGATGATGTTATATTGTTTATAGGATTTTACTGTTCACATACATCAAGGCCGATGGCACTCCATATGTAAAGTAGATCCATTGGGCACACTGGGGCTTAGAATAAACTTTATTAAAATGCTGAAATCTCACACTGTGTAGCTGCCTCTCGTTGCATCCTAATGTCCATGAAGAGTTTCCAACATAGAATCATGATCTTGTTATTGGAAGGTGTTGATCAGGAGAGGGGTACGAAGGAATTTCCATCAGATTAACCGTAAAATAAGGCTCAGTAGTGATTTCACCAAGAACAGGAAGTTCCTTTAAAAAAATTGATAAAAAGACAAGAAGGAAAAGGAAGTTTGCAAGGACCCCTACGGCAACAAAAGAGCTGCAGGAATTTCTGGCAAGTACAAGTTGCTCACTACATTCTTCATGTGTCTGGGCCACGGGTGAGGATGGCAAGATGGGGGCTCACAATAAAAGATGTTGGACTATAATTCCAGCAGGTATTTTTGGCACAAAGACACAGCACATCACCAAAGGAACACCAAACCCTCAGTGGAGCATTGTTCTTTTATGAATCATCACAAGCTCTGAGTACCTGTGGATTCAGGCGAAAAACCTTCAGGCATCTGCGAGAAAGCTGAGGATGAATTTCACCTTTTCAGTATGAGAACAACCCCAAAACATGCATTCAAACCAACAAAGGAATGGTTTGATGGGAAGAAGATTAAAGTTCTCGTACAGCCCAGTCAGAGCACGGACCTGAATCCAATTGAAAAGGGTGTGGGGTCACCTGAGGAGGGCTGAGTACTGGAGACGGCCTCAATTGCAATTTGGTGCATCTGGAAGAAATACATGCCAAGCCGAGATATGCCGAGCTGATTCCTGCCCAAAAATACTGAGTTCCAAAGCCAAAAGGTGCTGAATAAAGCTAGTTTATTAACTAGGGTTATTGTTTTTCACTTGGATTTTTATAGAGGATTGGATCTGATTTCAGTTCTACCTCACAAAATCCTTCCCTTTTAACACAGTGTTTTTATACCCATTCTATATTCCCCATTAAGCCTGGATGTGCTTCCTGCTCGGACTAAAATAGCAACACACTTCTCAGATTAGTTAACAGGCAGCTGTCGAACCTTGAAGACAGAGCAGCGATGCCAAAGCCAGTTCCCTGGAGAGGACACACTGCTGCGGGTTTTCTGTTATTTAAAAACACAGAGGATGCCGTGTTTCTCTCCCAGGAAAGTGTTGTAGGCGATGCCCACTTTTGTGCTACTTACAGGAGCTGCCAGCAGCAAGACATTTAAGAGGAAGCGCTGTGAATTTTTTTCCAGTGTTTATTTTCAATCTGAAGTGAATAAGGGCTGCAGAAAACTGTGAAAACTACCGGTAAACATAAAAACAATAAATTCACAGTGGTGGATCTTTGGTTTTTCTAAGTCAGGGGCCTCATATTTGTGCTTGAGTAAATGTTCCTAGTACCATTGCAGCACTGTGACGTCCTGCAGACTCTAAAGGTGCACGACCCCAGTGCAGCTACCTGGTTATTAATGTAGACTTAACTATAGTTAAGTCTACATTAAAATAACTAACTGCAGGAGAGTAATAAATATCATGTAAATGGTTTTATTTATTTTTAGTATTGGAAGAAGGTGACTAGCTCCCTGTGAATTCTATTCAACTCTATCCAATCCATTCTAATCCTGGTTTATTATCAGATAAACTATGAATGTGTTATATATCGGTTTATAGAGAATAATATTCATATAGTAATAAATCCTGTGATCCATTTCCTTCTTGTATTTCCAGACTGTGATGTGTCCTGTCTCACCTGCTTTGGGCCCACTGCTGGCTCCTGCACCAGCTGCAGGGAGGGCCAGAGGCTGGAGGGCCACGGCCACTGTGTGCCATCCACCAATAAGTGCCTGCCCCACCAGTACGCCGACCATGACGGCGAGTGCCAGCCATGTCACAAATACTGTCACAGGTGTTCAGGTCCCAGAAAAGCCCAGTGCCTGAGCTGCAACCCGAGACACCTCCTGCTCAGTGAGTCGAGTTCGGCCCCGATTCGTACAGAGCAAAGCACTTTTTGCCGTGTGTGACTTGCACTGACCATTCGTGTTTGTTGGCGCAGATGGCACCTGTGTGGACCAATGCCCGTCCGGCCACTACGGGGACGAGTCGGGGCAGAGGTGCGAGCCCTGCCACCCTTCCTGTGAAGCCTGCGTGGGGAAGCACGGCCACGAGTGTCTCACGTGCAAAGCCCACCTATTCCGAGAGGGCAAAGAGTGCGTGGAGACCTGCCAGCACGGGTAGTTTAACCTGCTCGCCGTCCAGCTGTCGCCGCTCGGCCCTCTCATCAAGCGCGGCCACACACTCTTGTCATTGATAAAAGATCGGCGTCGTCGTATAATGTCACCGTGGACACTAAACCGGCGCTTGTCTCTGCAGTTATCTGGACAGGGGTGCCGTTTGGCGAACACAAGCTAATTTAGCCTTGGATTTAAATAGCCCTTCATGTGGCCTGTAAAATGCTAATTAGACTTGATTTTATTTGGGATCCGGTGATTGAGATAGTTAAACTAACGTGCCGTTAAATTGATGTGCAGTTAAATACTCACGAGAAAACATAAAAGGGACACAAAGGCTATTTATTCCTGCGACGTGCCTTCCTTCCTACTTTCCCACCTGAGGAAAAGAGGAATCTGTCACTTTGCTCTCGGTGGTGCTTTGAAGTGTTTGGCTGTGTGGCTGAGTCTTTGCCAATCCTCAAGTCTGAGTAGGTGGCATGTGGCATGGAAGAATTTCCTTTGAGGACAAACAAAAGCTCTAATCTCATCGCATTTAATTGAATCTCATCTATCACAACTCTCTCGCCATCTATGCCCGGTAGTCACTATGGAAACGCCGAGTCGAGGACGTGTGAGAAGTGTGACCCGAGCTGCGGCGAGTGCGTCGGGGGCAAGGAGGACAGCTGCCTGAGCTGCGCGCCGGGGCTCATCTACATGCGGAGGGAAGGCCGCTGCCTCCCGGCGTGCCCACAGGGATTCTACCACGACGCGGCGCACAGGACCTGCGAGCCCTGCCACGCCAGCTGCAGAACATGCTCAAGTACCAGCATCCACTCTGCAGCTGGCGCCGACACAAAGCACGGGGAGACCACGTGTAAGTGAGGAGATACTGTGAAGCCAAAATCGGGGACGGTTTGTTCCTTAATGTGCATGACTGTTCCATCAACTGTCCAAACTATATACTCTCAGTTTTTGTCATAATTTACTGAACAATTCCCCTAATGGGAATTTGAGGCGTTGGGAAGGAGTCACTTCTATGTTTGGGGCGTATCACAGTTAATATTTACAGCAGAATGTGAGGTTGACATAAAACAAACTACACTGCCCCTGTTAAAGGATAAAGGAACATCTCACGTTTAATGGTGCGACACCAATGATTTGAAGATGGACGACATGACAGCTCCCCAAAATGACGCCAAAGTGTCTCGCTTGCCTCCTGGTTGGCTGCAGTATAGGTCATGAATCCGGCCTCCTCCGTGTTAGCGGATGGGACATGGACCAAACTACAAAGTTAAAGTTTTCAATTCTCAAAGATGGTCCCTGTCATTTTCTGTAGTTCTTATCGCACTGATGTATGTTCAAGTGTTTCATTTGTTCAGTAACTTTGTTTTCAATTAGTTATTCGATGCAGTACAAATGAGGTTAAACATCATGATTGACAACTGAGACTAACTCATGATTGGTGGAGTGGATGTAACAGCAGGTTTGATCCCCTGATCCCCACTGTGCAGTTTCTTTTGCTTCATTTCTAAACAGCGGGAGAAAATAAAGCCGTCCATCACTGGAACAAAAAAATGGCAAAAGATGGTAAAAAGTCCACGAGTAACAGTTGCCAAACCCTTCCCTCAAATTACAGTTAAAACTTTGGTTAATATACAGATTTTTTTTAAATATAAACATGAATGCAATTACATTCACCAATATGATGTCCATTTCAGAAATTTTTACACAAACTTCAACAATAATTATAGTAATTTAACACTCAAGAACATTTTGCAATGATTAACAACTTCCTGTATTACAACTTTTATTTATTATCACAGTAATTTACTGTATTTTTATGGCATGTAATCTTAACAAATTAAATAATCCAATAATGTGGTAAATTTGTGTGAATAAAACTTTTCTTACTGTCGATGTGATGCACACTGATGTGTTTTGACCTGTTCAGAGGAGCTCTGTGGCCTACGCAGTATAGAATCATTTATTTTGATATTTTCCTGGGACTAACACAGAATATTACCGCTTAGCCTCGAACCTGTCTCGTCTGTGCAGGGACAGATTCCCTCTCCTGTGACTCATGCTACGCTGGTTACCTGCTCTCAGATGGAACCTGCGAGTCCTCGTGTGACATCGGCCAGTTTCCTGTTATAAAGGTAACGACACTTTTCTAGGTTTTTTAATTTCACAAATATTAACTTTCTATTTAAAAAAATCCTTACCCTGCCCTTGCCTCACCAAAAATAATTACTACTAATGTTTTGGCCCCAGGTATCCCATAATGAAATTCCGACTGACTTATTACTCCAGCAGGAGAAATCTCAAACAGCAGAGAAGAAATTATTACTGTGAAATTATTTCTAAATAAATCTCCGGGCTTCTTGCTGTGAGGCAACCCACTGAAACTGTCTGACATATTAATTGATTAAAACGAGAGGCAGTGCATCACTTATATATGGATATAAGCTTTGCATATGTTTTGAAGCAAAGAGCTCTGATGTAAAAATGCAGCGGCTGTGTGTCTGGCTGCTTTTTTCACTGTCAGTCTGTCCTCCTGACCCTCATCAGGGTTCAGGCCACGCTTGTGAGGACTGTCACATCTCCTGCCTCGAGTGCCGGGGGCCCGGTCCAACCAACTGCACCGTGTGCCCTGCTCAGGCCATCTTAGAAGCTGGAGGGCGCTGTCTGCTGTGCTGCCGCCACGAGGAAGGGGAGGAAGAGGAGGAGGAGGAGGAGGCCGCAACGCAGCAGCAGGACTGTTGCAACTGCACTGAGACTCGAGGTAGGCTGCAGGTTTGTCTGTAGGTTTGACTGTTGGTTTGTCTGTATGAGGATGGGAAGGCACATGATAGGGTTTGAAAAGTCGGACCCTTTTCCTGGAGCTGATAAACTATGTAAGGTCAGCACTGATTTTCAGGTTGCACAGGGATTATCTGTAAATGAAACGACTAGTAACAAGTTCATAAATCATTACACTAGAGAAACGGGAACCAATTATTATTATTTTTATTAAAATTATTATATTGCATCTATCAGATTATGAAGTGTGTTAATTAAAGGGGTGCATCAAAAATTGATTAAAGAAAGCGGTCAAACTTGAAGCAGCACAGGCTGAGAAAATGCTGACATTTACTCCCTGGTATAAATCAAGCTACCACAAATTCTGGAACTTCTCATTCCCTCCTAATTTCCCCTGTTCTATATTACAATTTTTTATATGAGCAAAATTGCGGAATGGACAATCACGCCGGCAGGATGCTTTAATATTATGAAAATACTGTACCGAAGTGAAAAATTACTGGTTTTAGTTCATAAAGATGATAACTTTATTGATCCCAAAGGAAATGTAGGCATCCAGTAGCTTAAAACACACATACAGGGCAAGAAAAGCAATAAAGTATAACTGAGGTGGAGTAAAAGTAAAAGGCTCAACAAATTATCACTGATATATGATAGAATACAAATCTTTAGTGAGGAAATTATAACCTGAAACCCTATGCAGCCATATCGTGTAAAGTGTGTTTCTATGGCTGAACTAATAGTCAACAAATTATCAGTAATATATAAGAAAATACTAAACTTAAACCCAGATCCAAATCCAAACACATCGTGCACAGGGGCTAGTACAGTCAGTAACGGTCTGAATGGAGGTTAGTGTGCTGAGAGCAGAGAGGCAGCTTTGTGCACATGAGTGGCTAAACCTCCTGCCTCTGGGGTTCTACCAGGCGAGTGCGTCCTCAGCACCAACTTGGCGTTCACGAACGAGGAGGAGGGGGAGGCCAGAGGGAACCTGACCGTCTTCATCATCGCCTGCGTCCTGCTGGTGCTGGCATTGGTGGCTGTCGTCTTCATCATCAGACACACCCGTTCCAAGAGAGCTCCCCCGGACATAACCCCCCGCGGCTACGAGAAGCTGGGCTCCGGCGGGGGATTCGGAGGCGGCGGCGCCCACCGGGGCTACAGCTCCGCGTCCAACAGCGGCCGGGCCGGCTCCTCCGGCGGCCGCTTCCAGGAGTCTCAGCTCGTCGACCTCAGCGACCGCCGCTCACGTGGTAAGAAGAAGGAGGAGGACGATGAAGATGATGATGATGACGAGGACATTGTTTACATGGGCCAGGATGGCACCGTGTACAGGAAGTTTCGTTACGGACAACTTGGGGAGGACAAGGACGACGAGCTGGAGTACGATGACGAGAGCTACACGTTCCGGTGAAGCACGAAGAGACATCCCATCCTCCTCCTCTGACCTCTGACCTCTGACCTCATCTCCCTTTTGATTCATTTTGCTCTTTGCTGTTTATCTCCTCCTGCCCTCAGGGACAGACCCATTTGTCCTCCTCTGAATACGAACCAAATGAGACATGTGCAGCTATTTGTAATGAGTTGTATTTTTAAGACCGTTATTTATTCACAAAACCAAATGAGCTGGGGAAAATTCCACGTCATTTAACATCCTTAAAGACTTTTAACATAATTAAGCTTGATTTTTCTAGACTTTGTTTTTGATTATGATCACTTCCCACGTGAAGCATAATTTATCGTGGGCGTTTACGAGTTTTGACAGATTCATTAATCGTATTATTCATCTATTTGTTAAATGTGTTGTTGGATAAGCATTTTACATTTGATTTATCATATTATTTCTATACTTTTCTGTTTGCGGTCACTGAATTTTGATTTAAAAATGTGTTCAAATAAAGTCTTGGAAGGAAATAAATACTTTGAATTTCGCTGTATATGAATGGTGCTATACCAATAAACTTCATGACATCACAAGGTGGAAACAGAGTCACTCATTTAAACATAATTCAGACTTAAGTCCATTTTATTGAATGACTAGACAGTGATCCATAATTTGTCTGCACATCCTCATTACTACACCATAATAGGACTCATTGATAAGAGGACCATCGGTTATCTATGTGGGGACATGCACTGATGTACAAATGCACACACACATGTATATAGATGATATTGTGCTTTACAGAGACCCCATCTTTTATTTTCATTAGATCCGGGAGAAGATTATTCCCAGTTATGAACCGACTGTAAACACATGGATCAAATGAGGGCCACTGATACTTTTTGCTTTGGAAATAACACTGCAGGTGTACAACATTCTCCTTTTGTCTCTGATTGGGACATGAGGTGGACTCCTCTGAGACACAGGTGGGCTACTGAATTCAACATGGTCACAAAGATGGTCAATGGGCAACGTTCTGATTGGTTGGTCAGTGGGAATGGTGCTGATTGGCTTAAGAGTAAAATAGGGTCCAGATTTTTTAGCTGTAACTACAGGGTCACATGCATAGATTGGTAACTTGTGCGGCCGTCCCTCAGATTTTGTGAAACCAGTTAAAAAACATCCCAGCACAAGTGTGAATCAAACCTACTCATAATTTATACTGCCACAAAACAGTTTTATTGCACAAGCACAAAAACAGTTTTGTTGACCCTAATTTGATCCAATAAAAAACACACACACACTGGCAAGAGAACATGGCTTTAAAGATATATTCTCACATTGCACGGATAACTTCATTGTATATTTAATTTCCTCCTACTTGGTTTCAGTTAAACTCTTCAGTTAAAATATCTATTTTTAATTATATTCTTCAGTTTTAGAGCATTAGTGTTAAGACAGAGGTTTTGACTTGCTGAAAAGCAATAATTTGGTCATTTATGGCACAAGGTCTTTACGGTGTCCCCGTGTGCTTTTATTGTAGATTGCTGACGCACAAGTTGAATCTGAAGTGGTGATACTGTGGAACCAGTAAAGGGCGACTATTATTGCCTCGCTGCTTCTCATGCACACAACTATGACACTTTAGTCTCTAGAAATGGATCTGCACGGTGCACTGCCTGGTGTAAATTGCATTTCCTAACCTACCGTGAACACCGATGCTACTCTGTAGGCGCCGCCAAGCGTCACACTGACTCTATAGTTCTCTGAACAGCAGATGTAAGGGACAGAAGACGCTGCAGCAGCCTGACAGAATGACATCTGCGTGTTAACTATTGTGAGGTGAGATTTCATATTCAACCCTGATGTGTAATTGACAAACACAGACACACACACACACACACACACTAGCTTAACAACCCTCTGCTTTTCCAGCTCCAGCCGTACGACAGTGTTTCCTGAACACCAAGGTGACCCGTCCGTTGAGGATGTGTGGGTTTAAGAGCTGCTGGCACCGGCTGCGTTTGCTCGGCTGGGTGAGATGACAGAACAAAACAGAGACATTAAAGACGGGCGGTGTTTATGTATGAGTGACACACCGCTGACACAAGGCCGTTTCTCTCCCACGTGTGATCTAAAACGTCTCAGAGGACTTACTCGGTTCTGCCCGCTGCTGCCGCCGCTGGCTCCGATCCCTGCAGGAAAATATTCACTCTTGATAGAAAGGAGAACAAAAATGGAGAGGTTGTTAGAGCAGGATTTATCGTTGCAATGCCCTGGTACACTGTGAATGTGGAGACACGTGCGGTATATGATTCAGTGGACAATTAGTCAGCAAGAGATTAGTGTGTAATTCCACAGCTTTGATCCTGCATTCATTATCAGGGTTATAGATCTCTCCGCAATAAGGACGGGCTCATTTATTTTGCTGTAATGATAAATGAGATGAAAGCAATGCATTTAGCATCTTTAGCAACTTTTTTCTGCTGTCTCTTTTTTACTTGTAATTGCAACCGTGGCCAAATCCAATGCAAGTCGTCCAGCAGGAGCTGAGAGTGTGGCGTCTGATAAATGAGCTCTGAGGAAAAAACCTGAGACTGGGGCCCCTGTCTCCGCAGAGGGCAGTAACGAGAGGCAGGAGAGTCGGTGCTTACTTTGAGTTCTCCGATGCTGCCTTCAGTTCCTTGTCGAGTCTGGAGGTGAGAGTTCAGATGACAAGATGAATATAAAAGGCGTTTAAAAGCGACAGCTCGGGCTCGGAGGAGACGGGCGTGGACTCACCTAATGATGCACTCTGGGATCTGGATGCAATCCATGGGGATGAGTTCCTGAAGCTCGTCCAAACTGTTCACGTACTTTATCTTACTGCTGAACTTGGCACTGGGTAAATAGCAAAATGCACACACACAGTCACACACAGTCACACACAGACACACACAGTCACACACAGACACACACGCATAAAAGTTTACATAAGCTCACAAACAAGAAAAGCACGGCGAAAGAAATCTGCTTTAAATCTGAGGAATATTACTTTAACCAGATGATTCCACCAAATGAAAAGTTCATTAATTTGACTTTACACTTACGTTTTTTGCCTTTCAACATATTTCTTATCACACATATTACCGATATGTGCGCAGATTCCTGCTCCAAATATGGCTATTTTGTCCTCTTTCTGGGTAGTGGGAGGAAGAGGAGACTTGTCGTCCATTTTTATATATATAGATTATGGTTCGAAACAAATTTCATGGCGAATCATCCAAGAGTTGTTCAGACATTTCCCTTAAAAAGCTAAAATGTTTACCTCAAGTTGGAACAGAGGAAAAGTCATGGGATCATACAGGTCAGTAAAATTCATCCTCATGGCGATATATAAAAGAGTTATTAAGATATTTCAGACGGGATGAGTTTTACCTGATGAAGGGCTTGGTAACTGCTAGAATGGTCCTGATGAACCAGGATGGATGGAGAATAATGAAGGATTTCAAATTCTTCCTGAGCCTGAAACAACACAACATGTCACATGATAGGAGCCTCAAGTGTCGTGAGCGTCTGTTATCTCTCATGAAATCTTGTTTTCATCACGTAGCAGGTGAAGGAGAAGCAGGTCTGACCTTCTATCAATCATCTGATAGCACTTCTTCAACCAACCGAGGCCAGGCATTCTTCTGTGGGGTGTGGCTCCATTCAGGTACACGATCATGTAGTCCTCCGCCACCATCAGCTCCAGGGTGCTGATCACATAGCTGAAGACACACAAACACCCACAGGGTGAAATTCTTCACAGTTCACTGACCATGACCGTGACCCTGACTCCAAACTAGTAAATTATTTCTGACTGACCCACATTTGTCCCAAATGTCCTCCACCTTTTACAAGTCAACTATTTTATTGAGTGATAATTATAACTACTAATTATTTGCATGTACAAAAGCTAAATTCATCCTGGGGGGAGCATGCGTGTCTACAACATTTGTATTTGATCATAAAGGCAATTCAATGTCAGCTTCAAAATCGAACATGTCAGCCTCATGGTGGCACTGGAGGAAAGCTTTTTCTTAGGGCTTGTGATCTGGGGACCCTGAATATCTACACAAAATGTTGAGGTATCTATTGATTACCACTGTAGAGCCACACCAGTAGAATGACGAAAGTATTTATATTCATGGCTCCGGAAATGAGAATACTACAACAAACAAAAACAGCTATTTTAAATGACAAACACTACCCTGATTAGCTAGTGCATATCAACTTGGACACCCTCTTGTGTAGTGAGGAAAATATAACCTTTTACCATATCACAGTGGAAAACGTTTCATATTATCATGTAAATTAAACATAATAAATGTCACTATATGTCTTTAACATTATGTATGTTACAATATTGGGCAGGGAATGTGAGTTTAAAGCCATCATTATGAGGATACAAGAGATCTTGCCGCCTGATATCAACTATGAGAAATGGTTACAAACAAGGCTTCGTGGATTAACTCTTTTGGTTTGAATTCCTTCGTTTTATTTTCCTTCCCTGCATCAATTTCCGCAGCTCAATCAGACTTCTACCCTTTTAAAATCCAATTCTCTGATTCAGGCCAAGAGAAACCATTATCTCTTTCTCGATTCTCTCCTCACCCCCCTCCACCTTTTTCTCATTCTTCTCAATCAGCAGGGAACTTTGTCAATTCTGAAAATATCCTCAGCTTCCACAGTCCTCCTGATTTCCTAAATAACCCCCGAGTTTGTAGGCTCAGCCTGACTCTCCTCTCTTCCCGATCTAATGTCATTCTGCAGCTTACCAACCAACATCCACTCTGTTTCGTGACTATTGTGATTATCTCCCACTGACAGGAGCCGCACACTGTTCACCACCTCGAATAGTTACTCCTCCTCGCACGTATTCACACCTCAAGCCATCTGGCAGCAGAAACTGCAGACACTACGGTTTACCTCCTTTCATTCCTATCCAAAAACTCTTGGATACGCCAGCTTACTCGATATCTTTCTCAGAACAGCCCGTGGGATCCCAACGACACTGTCCAAGCATGCAATGCATCTGTGCCAGCACAACAGTGAAGACATCAGCATGGGAGGTCTCAGCAAACAGGCTCAATTATCACTTTATTTCTGTCGCTTTATTTACACAGCTTCCCTTGCACGGAGGAGCCGGGGCTGGTTAAAGGAAAATCCGGCTGCGTTCCAGATTCACAAAATGATTTTAAGAATAAAATGCAACTTTTAATGTTTCCTTATATTGGTTTGTATAAATTAAACTGTTATTGTTGACATATCATGAATCACCATCTTCAAAAGATTGGATAATCATCATCACTAAAATCAGCTTGAGGTCAGGATGAATGCTGTTTGTTTTGCAGGTATTTGGATCTCTGTTCCATGGAAACTATGAAATTAAAACCTAGTGCAAACATGTCGCAGTTTCCCAGGTGATTTGGATTATTTTCCGGATATAGTGTTTAAATGGAACAATTGAACAGGTTCTTTGTATCTTTTTGCATATGATCATAACAGAGTGCTGGTTCCTGATCGGGTGCCTGCAGTTTTCTTTTGGCTTCCATTGCAGCCACTACAGAAACACTGAATAAGGTTTTCACTCACCACAGGATCCTAGTTTCTATCAGAGAACTCCAGGTAGTATATCCAGGATTCTCAAGATACTGGGATATTGTCTTATATTCGTTTCTAAACCAGGGATGACCAATACTAGAAGGGCACTCAGTAGCATGCATATCTCCATAAAGGCCAAACAGTCCTCTTATGAAACCATATTAAATTCACTTAGATCCAAAATTGTATTTGGATCTGTACCGGATTGCACACATACACATAAATATCTGTTACCTAAACCAAGATGGTGAAGATAATCAACAAAAACTTTTAAAAACGCCCTGTCTCACAATGTGAAAGAAAGAGAAAAACGATTCCTGGGTCAGCCCCCGATCCGAATCCACATCAAAACGTTATGTGTTCTCTCCTGACCCCTTCTGCCTATTTTCATGGTAATCTGTTCTGTAGTTTATGTGTAATCCTGCTTTCAAACAAACAAACACATTAACAAACAAGTCAGAGGGTCACCAAAGTCCCAGCTCACACCCCATTAGCCACACAAGCACATAAGTCTTGTCAGTTTACAATGATATTTTTCTACACCTTCTAGTTGATTTCGATAAGACAGTCATGGTCCCCAGAGAATGAATCCTAACTGACGTGTCCCCTGACATTTCTGTAGCATCACCCTGATGATCACATGTGTGGCTTTCATAAGATATCTCTACCAATGGGACTTTGATCGTGATGCAGTTTGGAGCATTCATGTTCCCTACAGGATGAACTGCAGTAGCATTGGTGGCATGTTGCTTCATGTAAGAGTAAATGCTGGTGTTTGGAAGATGTTACTCACAGGAAGAGGTTCTCCATTATTTCATGGTACTCCTCTCTGTCGCTGTCTGGCAGGAAACAGGCAGCAAACACGATGATGGCGTTCACTCCATTGGCATAGTAGCCTTGATTAAGAAAAAAACATAAAATTAAAAGGAATGAGAGTCAAGTTGATCCAACAATTCTTGGTGAAAGCTTAGCATTAATTAGCACAGCCTCCTAAGTTGATTGTTCCCTTGTTTTTCACTTTTTTCTTTGTGTTTATCTGCGTCTCTTGTATCTGACTGTCTCTCTGTCCTGCTTCCTCTCCCCACGTTTCAGATAATTCACCAGCTCATCCATCGGCAGGTTCGGTGTCACTCAGACAGAGGGTCCTGTATCTGAGACAGAGCTGCTGATGTTCACTGTTCAGTAACAGACGTCTCCTGTTACACTTAAGCCCACAGCACAGAGCACAGTGGGGGGAAACTGTGCTACATACAATGATTATAGTGTCTGATTTACATCAGTAATGGTAATATGGTCAGGGTTTTCTTGAGGCACAGGCTTACTGGGGCGTAGGCCATTGGCCCTTGGGTTGTAGTGGGCCCCACCGAGAGAAAGATGGGGCCCCTGCCTGTGAAACTAATATGTTGTGACTCTTTATGGTCCAGATGTAAAGTTGGAGGACATAATAGCTTCCTAAAAGTGAAGCCAAAGCGTCTGGATCGCCCCTAGTGACTGGCTGCAGTATACTTCATCAACCCTGCCTCCTCCATGTTAGCGCAGAGGGCATGGGCTGAACAGAAAACTTCAAATAATGTGATGGAAATGATACATTTTAGATCGTTCTTTTTCTAGGTATCGGCAGGATTTCGATACTACAGCTCCATCCCCCGATCGCTACAGTGTAACTTTGTCTCCAAATGTGCAAGATAGTCACGTTCCTCCTAGGGATATTTTTGTATGGTAGAGAGTCAGACCCAGGTCCCTCTATGTTAAGGCAGATAGGTGATACATTAAAAGATACTAAATCATGATTATGTGGTCTTATTGTTATGAATTGATATTTGAAGACGTCACCTTGGGCTGTGGGAAATTCTAATGGAGATTAATGCACTATTTTCTGACATTTGATTGATTCACTGATTAATTAAAAAAGCTAATGGCAGAAATAGATATAGGGAAAATTATCTTAAACTGCAGCTCTGGTGTTTAGATGATGATGATGATGAAGATGATGGTGGTGGCGGTGGTGAAGAACACTGTTCAACATGCTGGGTTGAGATCAGATCATCTTTGCACACAAACCATGAACCCTGGCACCCACTATGGGAGAATGGATTTTCATTCAGTGAGCAGTGAGTGGTTTCGGTCAGCAACCTCCACCCCCCATTAGACGCACGGGGTGTGTTATTGTCAAGTGGCCACTTTCACGGTTTTCAACCTGAGTCCTGTTGTACTAATGTTCAGTTGATGTGTGAAAAAAAGAAGATAAAAATGCTTCTCTCCGTGCAGCTCGCTCTCTGGTGACCATCGTGCGATGTAAAACTCAGCGCCTCTCCTCCACTGCAGCCTGTATTAGTACATTTTCACTTGGCTCCAGCTCAAGGTTGAGATCAGGCATTTCAAAACTGATCAACGTCACTCTGCTAATTCGTTCTCCAGCTCCCGCACAATAGATGGTTGTGATACAGGCAGTGCAGCAGAGATTATGACCTCTATAATGGTCTCCTGCCCTGACTCCGATATTGAGGCCGACTGAAAAACTAAAACTGAGACCTGGAGAAATCTTAATAAGTCTGTCTGTCTTTCTGTCTGTCTGTCTGTCTGTCTGTCTGTCTGTCGGTCTGTCTGTCTGTCTGTCTGTCTGTCTGTCTGTGTCTGTGTCTGTGTATGCCTCTTCTCTCTGTCTCTTTGTCTCTTTTTCTCAATGTCCCTCTGTCTCTCTCTCTATATCTGTTTGTCTGTATGTCTGTCTGTCTGTCTGTCTGTCTATGTGTCTGTACCTGTGTCTGTGTCTGTGTCTGTGTCTGTCTCTTCTCTCTGTCTCTTTGTCTCTCTGTCTCTCTGTCTCTCTCTCTATGTCTGTCTGTCTGTCTGTCTGTCTGTCTGTCTGTCTGTCTGTCTGTCTGTCTGTCTGTCTGTCTGTCTGTCTGTCTGTCTGTCTGTCTGTCTCTCTCTCTATGTCTGTCTGTCTGTCTGTCTCTCTCTCTGACTGTCTGTTTGTTTAGTTTCTTTTAGGATCAAAGGGAGGGCAATGTCAATTTGGTGTGATTTTGAGCGGCAGTGCTTTTAATAATATTACAATTTGAATAAACCGGCAAACAGCTCCTTTGTTTTCACTTCCTGTGGTGAGTAACCTGCTTGATCAGATAACCTACAGAGCCACTCAACCATTTAAAATCATCGGCTGTCTGTATGCGGAACACGTATTCCGAGAACCATTAATCTTATCAGCTTCACACAAGGTATGTCTATTGTGAAGGGCCCAAGGAAGTGCAGTGTTGAATTTGGCTCTGTAGCAGCGGCGGTGTCAACACAAGTGATTGTTCTCAATCACTACATCCTTGACTACAGCAACGACAACTGACGCTCCACTCCGGGAATTTTGAAGAAACAGGTGAACAGCTCTTTGTGCAGCAGCTGTGGTACAGCCTCAGGGTTCAGCAGCTGGTCTTCACTTGCTGCAACTCATTTACTGCAGGTCACTTTTACAGTTGAACACACTGATAGTAATACATTATTAATGCACTGTCGCCTAACCTAATGTTTTTTAATGTTATACTAAAAATGTCTTGAATGAATTCCCATTGAACCTAAACTCAATAATTATGTTTTATGTATTATAGGTGCCTAATGTATGTATAGTGTATTTTCAGTTGTACAATTAAGAGTAATATATTTTTCTAGATTATGGACTGGTATTAAGTTATTTTTAGGTCAGCTGTAATTAAAAGTGATTTAAAAGAATGTAAATGAGCATCTAATACAGCCCCAGCCAGCGTGTTGCCTGAGACGCAAAATCCTGTGTAAAAAAAACTGATGGTTACTGGGGACTGCTGGGGACAAATCAGATACCAGCTTGTTCAACCCAGACCTTCTCCATCTGAACATAGTTGTTTAAATACAAACTTTAAATGTTAACATCTTCTCTAACTAAACCAGTCGCGACTACTGCGTTTTAGTATTTCGTAGTACTAAAAAGGATTCAGTATTTCGGTTGGCGATATGACGTTCTGAGAATTATCAGATTGTCGTCTGCCTTCCTTGTCCACTCTGTTGGCGCTTCTCCTCTCCGACTTTGCTGCTGCTAGCGTTAGCTGTTCGCAGGTAACGCTTAAGATAGTTATAGCGCTGCTATAGATTATTTACTTTAGGGCAGCCTGACATATGTTGCTTGCTTCTCTGCTCCAGGAAAATATTTCCAAAATGTTGTTTTTAGTCGAGAATCTGTTGTTGTTTGTTTCCATCTCTTTTTCTTGCTGCATGTCGGTAACTTTAGTGTAACCTGCTTGTCGATAACAACAGCGATAAATCCGGCAAAGCTGCCACTCCCTCTGCCTTATGCTGCACTAGACCATAGCAATGCACAGTGTTGACTTGGGGTTTTGATAGTCAACCAGTGAAGTGTCATTACTTTAGCCAGTATTGGGACATAACCCCCAAAGTCATGGTGCTGAATCAGCTCTTTAATATTCACCTCCGTGGGAGATGACTCTCATGTAGGGCTCAATGATCTTCATGTTGATGCGGTGCTCCTGCTCCCCGATGACGACCGTCCTCCACAGCTTCCCGTCGTGGCGCTCCTCCTCTGCGCTGTACGTCGGGATGGATTCATAAGGCTCACTGGTCCCAGTCCTGCTGGCAGCATTCGGGTCTGATATGGGAGAGGACAAAAGAGCAAATACTGTGTGTTGGAGGCCTTTTCAGGAGCAGACATTTTCTGAACATAAGCTCAGTTGTTCCTTGTGTTATTAGGGAGGGCTCTGTTATATTCAAGTGCCCCAGTAAACCACAGTAGCGTGACCGTGAGCAGGATGAACAACACGAGGACCCTGAAACTGAGGCCGCAAAATGCGACCCAGCTATCATTCTGTTTATTGTTAAAATGCCTTTCCTCCTGTGACATGTCAAAATGTGTCTTCTTCAAAAAATCTACTTAAATTATAGGCTCCATCATGATGGATACAAAATAATATTAAAATAGAATGGTATTCAGTAGAGCCGAAAAGTCCCAGAGGAATGAATACCAAACATCCTCTGGTCCAATCTTCTTGAATTAGAGGAATTCCTGTTTCTCTTATACATGTATAATTAAATACTGAACATCTTAGGGTTTGGGATTTTTTGGAAACATGACATTTGATAAAGCCACTTTGGACTGTGGGAAGATGCTGTGGAATCTTTTTGACATTTTATGGACAAATCTAGAATTAGAATTAAATTCACTACATTCAGATTTTATTTAAATCTGCACTAAAATGCACACACTTATCAAGATCAATGAATTACTCTCTGAGAAAAAAAACAACTAGCAAAACAGCCTATCTCAGGGCGTTTAAAAAAAAAGGGGAAAAAAAAGAATTCTTGGATTCGACCCCTAATCCAGATCTGCACCAAAATTGAACAGAAATAGATGGTGAAGGAAACGTAAGCTCCTTTGGCGGTGGACATGTAAAGAAGAGACACCTGGGAAACATTTAGGAGCATCTCGCCTCCTCCAGGATCAGAATGAACAGGGACTGTATTGGGATCAGTCTGATATTGACTACATTCTGAATAACCCACCTTCCCAGTCCGTTTCATGGTCCGTGTAGTCGAGGTAGTCCCCCTCATCAGGAGTGTCGAGGTCATCGACGTTGATGTCGAGATCGTCTGGCGTTTCCCCCAAGTCATCCTCGCTCTGGTCCAGTGAAAGGCTGATGCGAGGGGCGGAGAGCTTCTTCCTCTGGGTCGGGCCTCCTTGTAGGGGAAGAGAGGTAGGAGGCACTTCGGGGGGGGGAAACAGAGCCCATAAAAGCAGTTATTTACTTTAAGATGTCACAGGTTATTCTATGTGAGTAACTGTTGGTTTGCTGGTGGAGTCACATTCACCTGGTCGGCCTTCGCCCGCTTCAGAGTTCATTTTACTCTCTGATGCTAGGTCCATCCCCAGAGGACCTGCGAGGACATATTGACAGTTAGTAATTGGACTCTTATGATAAAACCACAGCAACCACCACTTACATAATCCACTGCCTGTGCTTCCTCTACATAGTGATTTACAAACAAGAGCATTATTCCGATTTTAGTTTGAGGTAGATACGTCAATAAATTCTGTTGCACGACTGTTAATTGTTATTGATTATTTTATATAGCAGCAGCGTATTGCTAATTTTATTTCAAGTAAGGATCTGAATACTTCCTCAATCCTCAACTACAGGAAAATACTTTAGTTTATATTGTTTATTTCCATGAAAATGTGATAAAGCAGTAAATAAATAAAAGTAAGAAAGTCTTCCTGTTGTATTTAAGAAATATATGGTGTCAATCACATAAAACCTTATTTAGTCAAAATAACCGGATCATTTCTCTGCATCTGCACAAAGCACAATATGATAAACTATTTAAATGGAAGACTACATTTACTGAATTTATATTTTTAGTCTACTCTACGAATGACATTCACACATGCATACACACACATTCGTACAGTGCATCTATATATGATTATCCCAACCTGCTGAGCCACAGCCAGCGATCAGAACTGTACAACGTATTTATTATAAGGTAAATATGTACGTGTAAATATTTACTACTTCTGCCAAAAAATAGGCCATGGCAGATAAAGTATCTGATATATCCATAGATACGTCCATATCAATTTTATTTCTTTGTATTGTGTAACACACAGACTATTTGTCAATATACCTGTATCCTGTTTTCGCAAATGTCAACATCAAGATCAGCCTAGAAAACTCCTGAACTGGTCCAACTATACAAAGCTTTGAAACACCAGCTTGTGTTCAAATAGAAGACATTTATTCCACTTGTCTGAACAAGAATGGTGAGGTGAATGGGGGAGACAAATAATGGGGGGAGGGGTGAGAGATATGAGAAAAATCTTCCTCTGTGAATAAACCTCCCATTCAAACTGGAGGAAGGGGGAGGATGCTGGAAGTGGTGTGTTTACGTGTGTGTGCCTTTGGTGGTGGTTGTGGTGGTGGTGGTGGTGGTGGTGGTGGTGGGGGGGGGGGTTGCTGTTACATCATGATGAGCTCGCGCCCCCCGTCCCCTCACTGCCTGTTCTTTTTTTCCTTTTTTGTTCTAGTGCTGACTCAAATCGAATGACTGCACGCCTCCCTGAGCACAGACTGGGCAGAGATGCAAATTCTCAGAGAGTCACGTGCATGAAGGAAGAGAAGCTCCTCGATGCACTCGGCCCGGAACTGGGAAAATGTGATTGCATTTGCAGATTGCGAGAGCAAAACGCTGAGTGTTGAATCCCTGTACAGTGGATTTGACTATCGTGCTGACCATTCATAGAAACCTGTACAGCACGTGCACACCTCCTCACACATATACAGAGAGATAATCAGCACACACTGGCACAGACACACACTGGTACATTGCAGAATAACACAAGCAGCTTCATCTGTTCTGAGCATCCTCCATGGAGGATGCTGCTGCCTCGCATCCACAGCACAGCACAGCACAGGACCACAGTGCTGGTGACAGCAGCCCCTCCCTTCCTCCCTCTCTCTCTTCCTGTCTGCCGGCTGTGAGGAGGGGGGAAAAAAACAACATACCCCTCCATCTTTCTCCATCTTCACCGAGCAAAAACCATCTACTCACCACTGCCGGGGCTCGGGATTGTGTGTCCTCCTGCGTCTCAGAGCATGGACGTGGCTCCCAGTTCCCTGCCTATTTCCTGCTCCCCCAGCCTCTCGATGGAGATGCTCAGCTTACAAACACATCACAGCTTCCACCATTTTCTGGTCACATGATCTGGGCCATCACCAAATAAGGGCGATCACCTGCTACCACGGCGTGCAGCGGCTTCCTCAGGCAGTGCAACAGAATGGGAGGGGGGGAGTAGGATGGCGGGTTTATGCGTGAATGCTTCTGGGACTGAAGTAGATAAGCTGTGTGTGTGTGTGGGTTTGTGTTTAGGTGTAATTGTGTTATTAATACCCACGTGGAGCTGCTGTTACAGTTTTTCTCCATTGCTTTGGCTCATTTCACGAAACAGAAATGACATTCTCAAAACAACACGTGCAAACCTCATAACCACTGGGCACTTGTTCACAACAGATTGGAATATCTCATTCCTTTAATCAAATTGCAATTGAATTAGCACATCCTTGCAATGACAAGTACAATTTCCAACAGCTTGCACAAATTTCAAATGATTTAGCACACCTTTGCAAATGGTTAGGTACAATTGCCTTCAGTTAGCCCAATTACCAATTGAATATATATTGTTGGTCAAAACTGACTGTCGCTTCTCAGTCAAGTGGTCGTTCTCTGCAGAACATGTTGGCATAATTTCATTGTGTACATCATCACCTGCACAATAGTTCACTCCACTGTCAAAATCGTACAGGCACATAATACCATGAAAAACATCATGGTATATACTGTAATAAGGACATCTTTGATCATCGGCTTCATTTTCAGGTGCAACTAGAAGTTTAGTAATCAAGGTTGAGTTTCACACATCTGATCACCAATCGCACAGTAAGTTTACAGTTTTTCTCAATTGCCTTGGCTCATCTCACGAAACAGAAATGACATTCTCAGAGCTCTAAGTGCAATTGGCAAAATAGCCCATATGGTTCAGCACAACTACATGGATCACCTTCAAAAGGTCATATCTCACCAAGCCAAATTTTAGTTTTGATGTGCTTATTGTTTGACAGTATATTGTGCTGTACCGATTTCTGTTACTTTAAGCATGATGTATGACAATTATTGTATCAATTCCCATGGCAGTATGAGTTCAATAAACATATTTTATGTGAAACCTTGAATAAATCTTTTTTCTGTTTGATACACATAGTATTCTGGAAAGAAAACATCTACTGTAACCATTCAGTGACCATTCAAGGACTGAGCCAAGATTGAAATGTGCACATGAGGGATATTTCTATGGTCCACTGCCATACTGACAAAACATCTAAACATTTTGACCTGTAGTGTTTAAACAATGCCAAAGGGACTTTTCATTTTGGGGGCACTGACTATTTGTATGAGAAAAGGATTTAGTTTTGACTGATGAGTTGGCTGTTTTGGGAGAGATATGACCTTTTGCAGGTGTGCTATGGAGATTTGCTGAACCATCTATGTTATTTTGAGAGATGAGCCGCAGCAAACGAGAAGGAAATTTTCATTTTGGGGGCACTGACTATTTATATGAGAAAATGATTTGGTTTTGAAACTTGAGTTAACTGTTTTGGGTGAGATATGACCTTTTGAAGGTGATCTATGTAGTTGTGCTGAACCATATGGGCTATTTTCACTGCACTTAGAGCTCTGAGAATGTCATTTCTGTTTCATGAAATGAGCCAAAGCAATGGAGAAAAACTGTAAATCCTTACAGTAGATTTGTGAGCCTGAATTTGCGGCCACAGGGTTTTATTACCCCTCAGGTCGTAAGACAGAGCAATAACAATCAGAAATGAGAACATTGTCCGCTCCATGTCCTGATAATATTCACAGGCTTTGTTTCGCTGGTGAGAAAACAGTGACTGATCCAAAGCAAATACATCATGCCTGCCCCTCCGACGTCTATAAGACAATTTCAAATGGCCCCTTTATATTCTGAATGAGCACTGAACTTTCAATCCTTGAACAATCCAACTATAGCCGCAAAGCAGATCAAATCAATAGCACTTGCACAGCTTCCACGTGGAAACAGGCATTGTTTTCTTATCTGCACAGGTCGAACCTCGCTGAATGCCTCTTTTCACTTACCACGGTTCGACTCCAACAGGTAGAGACAGGAAGGCAGAGAGCAGACCTTTGCACACTGTCGACTATTGTTTGGTACAAAGGTTGTTACCACAGCTTCGTTGTGGCCACGCCTGGAGCTCGGGCGCAGACAGGAGGTGTCCAAATGAACAGCCTGCGGCGACAGTATCACACGATCCTACGGGTGTTTTCTTCTTTCATTTAAGTATTTTATCCTCAAAAATATAAAAAGGTGCAAATTGACAGAGGAACAGCACAGAATTTGGTTTGTTTAAAAACATGTATTTGGTTTAAGATTTATTAGGTGACTGATAGTGAAGAATCATTCCACAGCCTACATGCTTTTGGTTGTTGTTACACACATAAAAAGTATAAATAAAACTTAAGACACTGAACTTCTCAGTAGACAATCCTTTTTTTTGCACCTCCCAATGTAGCAATGCAGAGTGGCTTCAATTCTTGATGAATCAGACTCTGTCAAACCGGTTTGTTACCATTGGCTGATTCTCAGAGAATAACGTAAGAATAGGAAGGATTTGTAGCACCTCTGTAGAAACATTAACCAACGCTGCAGGTGTCCCTCCAGGGCACAGACACACACTGTCTGTGTTTTACAGTACTGACAGGAACATGTTACCTGACAGTGCTGTCTGTGGGCCAACAGCACATCAAAGAAAAAATGTCCATTAGCGCATGTTACAACATGTGACTTTCTTGTTCCTAAGGGTGAAAGAAATCACTTTGTCCCTTGACCTCTTTTATTCGAGGTTGAACTTGTTCAGGTTATCTCTGAAGAGCATGTCTTTGACGTCTTTGAAGACGATACGGATGTTTTCGGTGTCCGTGGCACAGGTGTAGTGCGTGTAAAGGTGTTTCCCATGTCCACTGTGATTCTCCTTGTACATTTGCAGGATGAACTTTTTGGCAGAGTCAGCATCATTCCTACGCCCTGAGAGCACAGACAAGGTAAAAAAATTGTCACTCCTTCAATCCACATATAACTAACATTAGAGAGTAAACCCTATATCGAACAGGAAAGAGACATTTCAGATGGTTATTACCACAAAGTATAGTATATGCCACAGAAAATGTTTTTATCATGAGATTTCACACTCATAATTACTGCTGTTACAATTATTTTCATTATCGATAAATATGACAACCATGTCCGCAAGTAATTGTTGCCGAGGAACTCATGACAAACAGACTCATATTTGACGCCCAAATCCATAAATAATCAATCAATGAGTCTAAATTTGTGCCAAATTTGAAGGAATTCCAAATTTCACTTATCAACACTACAAGTGGCATTCGTTTGGGATGGGAGAACAGGAAAACAACATTTAATCTGAGTGCAAGCACACATTTTAAGCGTAAGCAGAGATAATCGAAGCACAAGCAGGGGCTACTAAGGTGCGAGTGCAGGGTTTTGAGTGAAAGCATTACATAATCTGCTCTCGCATTGACAATCTTCGTCTTGAATAAAGTTAGATAAAACTACGGGGTCATCTTCAAAATGCTTCTTTTTGTATAGAACACAAAAATATAGATGAAGTGGCAGAGGCCAAATAACAGTCCACTCAAGAGTAAACAGGAAGTGACAGAGCAGAGCATGCTTTACCTTTGTAGTTTGGGAAGTAAGTCGCCAAATGGGATTGCGAGATTTTCTCTTCGAGCAGGTCTGTTTTGTTCAGGAAGAGGATGGTGGAGGACTCTTGGAACCAAGGGTATGAAAGAAGGGTCTTGAACAAGGCGAGGCTTTCTCTCAGTCGATTCTAGGGAAATGGGGAAAGATAATCTTCAGACAACAAAGACGGGTCCACAGATCGGACAATGTGGAAATATTTTGGACCACCACTAAGCAAAATGTTGATGTGAGCTTACTTCATCGGGATTTTCATAAAGCACTTGATCATACTCGCTGAGGGCTGCCAGGAAAATGATGGATGTGACATTTTCAAAACAGTGGATCCATTTCTTCCGCTCTGAACGCTGACCACCCACATCCACCATCCTATGGAATATCATCGAACCTTGATTATTAAATGAATCGTTCCTTAAATCTCTACATTGTGTAGCTTGGCTCAGAAGACCAATCATTTTTTGCTGTGGCAGGTGATAAAATGCAGCAGGCTACCTGAAGATAGCTTTGGAAAGGTCAAAGGGATACTCTATGATGCCTGTGGTGGGGACCCTGACCCTCAAGATGTCCTGCAGGGTCGGGATGTAAAACGGGCTTGTGATTCTGTCCAAGTCGCTCAGGTAACTGAAAAGTGAACAAACAATGGATCACATCCTTGGGTTTGTATAAATGATCAGATATTTTATAATATAAGACTCTTACTATTTGGCAGAGTCAGATAACTGGAATTCCCTCCTGCGGTCGTAGCACCTTTGAACACTGTGGTCATTCCACACGTTCCTTATGGCATCCACCTGCCAAGGCTCCAGGGCACACACCATGGCTGCCTCCACTTTGCTCAGCTTGTCCGCGCAGATCTGACACACAATAAATCCACACAAACGTTGTTATGTGCTGTGCTGTGCATGCCCACGAGCAGTAACACAAGGTGTTAGTGTGTGAGTGCAGCGCAAGTGACAAACCGAGTTTCATAAAACGTTACAAAAGAATTATCATTAGTGTATTTATTTTTTGAACGTGTAAGGTTTCTCACAGTGTTGTGCGCGTCGATGTAGTCAACCTGTAACGTCTTCATGGCATGGATCAGAGCCTGGATGGCTGTGACAATGTTCTGAAGCACAAGCCTGGTGAAACCCCTCCTGTCGGCTTCACTGTATCCACTGCCATGGATGATCCTCATCTGTTTGATGAAAGTGCTCTTCCCACTTTCACCAGTCCCTGAGCATATTAGGTGGATGAGATGAACAATAAGATTAAAAGAAAAGCCCGAAATATGTGAAACTGTGACATGCACTGAGAAATATATTATCGGAACACCAATCAGATGCAGCAAAACAAAATGGGAACAGGCTGTGGTTTCACAGGTTGCAATAGTCCCCCCCACCCTCAGGCACAGAGGTGTGTATGCGCGCATCAGTGGATGCACGGATTAGTGGGTAATTACTTGGAATCAAGTTTCAGAAACCACTCATTCCTAAGGGGCCCAACAGTCCTCTGATCTGGATCGGCACCAAAATTGAATGGGTCCTTCTCTGACCCAGATCCCATCCTTCCACCATCTTTAAAGGTAGTCCATTAGGTAGTTTTTCCTTAAAACATAACTTTGGGTTAGGGTTAGGGTTAGGGTTAAAATAAATTAAAAAATAAACAATGTGAATTTAACATGAGTGCGTTGTTGTGTATTAGATTTTTTTAGTCTGCAGGGAACATTCGATCCTGGCCAAGTCAACACGTCAATCAACAGCCATGTGTCCTTGACTGGAACAGTGAACTGCTTCCTGCCCACTGGTTGTAAATTATACTCTCGATAAGAGTGTCAGCTCGCCACCTGAAATGCTTAAAAATGTTAACCATTAGACTGACCTTTACAGAAGGATATTGTTCTCCAACCAGTCTAACTCAAGTTGAAGTTTAAAGTAGCCCTGACCTTTAAACAAAGTCCTTCATGTCTGGTGTATTGTTTCCAACATAGTCAACAGTTCGACTCTTTATAAGTGCGGCTGTTTTGATAGTTCTGATGAAGAAAACAGGCCCTAACTGGAGCTATTGTGAGCTGTTATACATTTCATAATGTGTTTACTCATCTCCCCGGTTGTCAGAATGCTGCTCTGCCCCGTATTGTTCTCTCTTTCAAGTTCTGCACTTTTAACATACCTGACTTAGTTTGGCAAATGCATCTTGACAATTCAGACGAAGCTAAAAAAACAAAAGCCTGTATTCACTGTGTTGTCGACATATTTGGCTTTGACAAAGAAACCTCCGGAAAAAAATGCAGGCAGTCAAGTTTGATTTGAATCAGGGGAGAAAAAACTATGAAGATTATCAAGCCGCTGACTCATCAGGGTTGCACCAACTATTTGAAGAATGCAAAGGATAACCTGCAAGTGCTTTAAAGGAACAGTGCACACAAAACCATAGCCTCGCTATCTATTGATCCAAATACCTTCGTCCTCCCTGTTGAATTGATACATTCAACTCAAAATATTTTAAATAAATAAAGAGATAGTTAGTCGCAATCTGCAAACAATAAAAACAAACCTTTAGGTGGATCGTGGCCCCCAGAGGATGGCACTTTTAGTTATGGGGTTAAGTATCTCAACAATTATTTGAGGAATTTCCCTGAAATCTTTGAACAGATTTTCTCTGTGACCAAAAGATGAATCCTTTGACAATACTTTGACTTTGTTGAGTTTTGATGAAATTTGGCACAGGCAGATACGGTCCCTTCAAACTTAATTACCGAGGTATTGATGATTGTTTCCTTTATAATCTAGCGCCATCTACCTTTAATGAAAACAATTTGACCTTTTATACTTATAATAATAAAACAGTGTCTGATATACTTAAGTAAGATGGTGAACATGGCAAACCTTATTCCCCTTAACATTAGCATGTTAGCATAGTCATTGTGAGCTTATTATCATGCCGTTGTTAGCATTCAGTCAGCTCAAAGCAGCACTAAGAAATGTTAGGATTGTAACTAAAAATTATTTTCATTTTTTTTTCATTTTAAAAAACCAGAGGTTGCAGCTATAACACAAATTGTTAAAAACAGGTTGTTTTTTAAAGAAAAAAATACAAATACTAACCAAATGTATTAAATATTTATAGTACATTTAAACTCTTAAAAAACAACAGCAACTTCACATAGTAACAAACTAAATAGAGTTGGGCGGATTTTATGTGTCATCAAATCACAATGCCATGTGAATGAATCATCATTACAGGAAGGTCCGCTTAAACAAGTTGGTTTCTGTTATATAATGATGTGACTTATATGTCACATTGGAAACAGTGTACATATAACAAGGTGTATTTTTTCACTTTTCAGCATAATGTTGACCGATTAAGAGTCAAATGTAATATTTGATAGTTACAGTGACCTGGCTGTGATCGTAAAGTACAAAATCAATATGATATTACTCATTTTACATGGAAATAAATGTTGTTCTAATCGTGTCTTTGTATTGAATCATTTGGATTGTCACTGTTAAGAATGGCAGTGGGTAAACATGTGTTTCTACAAAAGATCTGGCACACAGTGAACATGGGTAATCACCACTAACCTCTACTCACACTCACCTAACAGCAGCAGCTTAAACTCCCGGTGAGACTCTCTCTTATCACGACGGAGCTGCTGCTCTATTGCTCTGTGTATCCTCTGTCTCTCTGCGTCCTCGGCAGACATGCAGCACTCGTCCATTGTTGTCCAACTTCGACCGGCTGCTTTAGTTTTTTATGATCAACCAACGCCACAGGGGAAGTGGAGTTACAGGAATGAATGGATAATGGTCTTCCTCAGTCCTGCCAGGGGAGCTCATGTCCCGGAACAGGTGGATTGGCTGGTTGGCGACATACTGTACTCACTCTTCCTCCTGCAGGAACGAGTTCAGGTGCATTTCACATTCCTGCTGTGCACGGGACGAGGAGGAGGAGGAGGAGGAGGGAGGTTGGGCCGGTTCTCATTCGGAGGCAATGCAAGTGTATGTGTGTGTGTGTGGTCAGATCATGTGTATCTACTTACAGGTGCACATACGCCCATGTCCCTCTGAATGTGACACTCTTTACCCCTCAATGAGGCAGGAGGGGAAGAAACATGATGGAGCAGGAACTCTGGAAGTTAGACAGAGTTAAGGGTGCTGAGATAAAGTCTGTATAATGACGCCTTGTTATTCCACAAGCGTCTGTCTGTTTGTCTTTGTGTCTGTCTGTTGAACGCTCACCAACCCATCATCTTATGGACTTAACGCTTGGCCTGTCTACTGTAACTTGCCTGAGAACGTGCAGAGCCGTTTTGAGAGGCAATATGCTCAATAATAATTAACACTAAATTGACAGGCGGGTTCAGTTTCATTTTGTGCAAAACATTGACTATAAAATCTTCACTGCGGATAAACCAGATAGGATGAACACCGTTTTTAACTCCCCCCTGCACCATAGACTGTCTGTAAAAGCCACACATCGGCTCCAGGCCCCGATCTCTACTGCCCAGACTCTGACTCCAAATGTGCAAGATGGCAGCGTTTGTACCTGCAAGGTTTTGGCTTCAGTTCTGGATAGTGGGAGGAAGTGGAGATGGGTGGTTGTTTTTTCTTTTACACAGTCTATGTGGTGCACCTGTAAATCACTGCAGCAGGGTGACGTGCTACCACTAGAGGGACCACGACCGGAGTTAAATGACTCGTTAAGGCAATTCTCGTGCAACAAAGACAAAAGGTTACAACAAGCTTTTCAAATGAGAACAACTTTGGCTTAACTCTTTTTATAGCAAATAAAAAAAAAACAATTCCTTGATTTAAAACAGAAAATACTCAGGACATTGTTCACTGTGTTCACTCAAATGTTTGGGTTGCAGTGGTGTGCAGACCACAAACATGCATCCATGACAAAACTATCAATAGTGTTATAACATAATGCTGCTTGTATTACCGATACCAATACTATTGTTTACCATGCCTTGTTAGCCAAAGCTATTAGAGCTCCAAATGCTACATACACGTATGGGTAACTTCTGTATTTTGATATCAATATAATCTTTTGATTCATTTATAATCAAGCATTTCAAAAGATTCTTGAATATGAGGATTATCTCTATAAATTCTTATTTTCTGACATTCTACAGACAAAATAATAAGTGAAGAATCTTTTTTGATTAATCAGTAGTGAAAGTAATTGTCTTTTCCCCAGTAATTATTATAGTTTATGAGTGAATGTGGCTGGACTGTTGAAAGACAGATTGATCCAGGGCAGGTTTGAGTTTGCAGTGATAACAATGGGAACAGGACGACCAAGGACCATGTGGCCAGCGGCCTCCTCACCCCTTCAACCACCGCTGCACATCACTGGTGCCATGTACTGCTGCCATCTTGCATTCAGCGCCTCTCCTCCTCCAGAAATAAATGGGCTTTGCCACACCATAACGCACCGAGCACAACAGTACAGAAATATGGACCTCTAACATAAGTGCTGCTGCGGGCTCCGGCCAGATGGATGCATCACAGAGGAGGGTTTTCCGACCGAGCGGCCAGGGAGATTAACACATGAATGGGCAAACGAAAGGTGCGATGAGCAAATCAACAATCTGAGCAGCAAATGAACAGAAAAAATTGTCTGTTTATTTATCCAGATTACAAAAAAACACCAAGACTTGTTTGTTAAGACATCTCAGTGACAAAGAAAACCGTGCAAATCAGACAGTAATTATTCTTAACAGGAAGGAAAGGGAGTGTAAACCTGCTGCGGATACGCTTTGATACGATTTTTTATTCATGCATTTGATATCTTCAAAAGTATATGAATTAATATCAAAAGTACTGGTTGAATGCCTCCGAGGTTCTTCTCTCTTCAGCCGAGAGCGTTTTAACACTTTGAAGCACACTATCTATGAAAATACTGTACCATGCAATATTTACACCATGCATTCAGATAAACAATGGAGCGAGAGAGACATTATAGCGGATGATTTTAAAGGCAACAATGACTACTTCAAATCCAAAAAAATAGTCCCTGATCTCTTTATTCTATAGCTTTCGATAGAAGACTTAAGGAAGGAATGCGGATGTCTCTTTTGAAATGTGGGTTAAATTATAAAAAATATACCAAAGCTGTGCTCACAAAAAAGAAAGTGGTTTAACACTGAACAATGCCAGAGTGAATATCATAATCAATGAATCGAGGTACACACACACACACACACACACACACACATACAGACGGTCGGCTAACGCTACAACCCTAATGCTACAAAAGGAACAAGTGTGCAAATCAATATCTCTGATAAAATAATTGTCATTAGTGTTCGACTCGCTCTATCATTGAGTCCTGATACAAACTAAGCATTTAGAGTATTTCACACTGTTTCGTACGTTTAACTTAAAAAAATAAACTATGACCAACTCGGGTTAGTGATGTGAGGTGCTGCATTGCAGTTAGTCTACATCCACTTCCACAGATTCCCTGAAGGACAGACCTCGTACATTACTGGTCCTCAGAGGCTTTTGAGGCCACTGAAATACCCCCCCCCCCCCCACACTCAATCCATCAATGTGCATTCGTACCGTCACTGTTCTTCAACAACGTTCACAAAGAGCTCCGTACGTTTCAAGGGTGCGCGCAATAATAAGACTCCTCGCTAAGGAGGCCCTTTAATTGTCGGGACACGCTTCATTATAGCTGGAGACGTCCATTTGTCAAAGAGTCTCACAGGAAAATTTTGAAATACATCAGTAGTACAGTCATTTGGGCGACAAGCTCTACATAGCTGCTCGGTTTCCCGTGTTGGATTATAGTGTTCAGTAGCAGCGTGGGGCAAACTGAATCACCGCAGAGCTCTCCTGACTGCCGGCCGCGTGGAGCCGATTGGACCCTGACGTTTCTTTCAAACCAGGTTGTAGACTTCCAGGTTTTCCTGCAGGATGTGGTCCTTCACCGCGCGGAACACAAAGCGAATGTTGTCTGTGTCTGTGGCGCAAGTGAAGTGGGAGTAGATGATTTTTTTCTCGATTGGATTGAGGCTGACAAACATGTCTAGGATGAATTCTTTGCCCGCTTTGACGTCCCTCTGGGGACCTGGTGGAAAGAGACGAAGGGCAAAGAGAACACATTTTAATCACCGGCTTATTTCTGTAGTTCGATGAAAGCTCAGCGCGGCAATGAGATAACAGATGATTGCAGAATATTGAAATGAGACTAGTGTTGCTTTCAGACATGAACTGGACTCCGGACAATCTCCTGAAATTATCCGTAAAGGCTGAATGTAAGAACACAAGAGTCAGAGTCAGTGTCTGCCAGCCCCCCCTGTCAAAATGTCCGAGTGAGCCCTTGAGGGAATACAGCTTGAAAATGTCTGAAGAATTCACTGCAATGGAGTGGAACACTTGTTAATGCTTTTAACACAAAACTGGAAAAGAACAATAAAAAATAAATATTTCTAACTAATATCTCAGGACGTATAAGAGGTGTCATACATGATGCTGACAACTTGTCTGACTGTCGGACAAACCCATGCTGCGTTCTTTGTGAAAGACAAACTCTGGAAAAATGTCTGGACGAGTGGCTCTTATCGCCAGCGTTCATGTCTGAAAGCAGCTTTTAAAAATAAGACAGTTTGATTTTGTCGAGAATTGACCCGTCTCCTCTTACCATCGTATTCAGGGAAGTAGTCGACCAAATGTGAATACATGATTTTCTCCTCCAGTAAATCGATCTTGTTGAGGAACAAGATGACTGAGGAGTCTTTGAACCACTTGTAGGTTATGATGGTCCGGAACAAGGCCAGGCTTTCCTCCATTCGGTTCTTTGAAGTTCACACAGACACAGACATCTCAGCGTGAGCAGCAACATAAAATCAGGAGTAGTGCTGGAGAGCAGCACTTCGGCAGTGATTGCCTGTGCAAGCAAATTCAGCCCGGCTGTAATAATCTCATCGCGTGAACAAGCCAGGCTGAGAGCTGCACTCGGCTGAACAGAGCGACTAAACAGCTCCCCCTGCAGGTGAACGACATGCACTGGCACAAAGGAGGGTTGGTTTGTCATTGTGACCAGAAAAGAGAGAGGAAAAAATAGAAAGGGAAGAGAAATGGATACGGGGCGAGGGGGAGAAGTAGAATAGTGCTGGACTATGTGGAAATCTAGGTTATCATCTCCACCTAACAGCTTCATCTTTAAACAAAGGAAACAATGGCTCTTTGTTTTATATTCTTTCTTTTCAGCCCCTTTCTTCTCTATGCACACACTAACAGGGGATATATAGTCAGAGATGTCCTTGTGATTGCAGCATTGTACCTCGTTGGCCGACTCGATGAGGACCTGGTCATACTCGCTGAGCGCCACCAGGAACATGATCGACGTGACTTTCTCAAAACAGTGGATCCACTTCCTTCTCTCCGAACGCTGGCCACCCACGTCCACCATCCTACAGCCAATAACAAAAGTCATCACATTACTCATTTATGAATCTATAGATGTGGAATCTGCAGGCGAGGGAAGAGAGTCTGTGGGCCAGAATCCTCCTGGTTTCTGTTTCTAGTTTAACCAATCACCTTTGTGCAGGCTTTGGCTGCCCGCAGGTAAACAGTCCATGTGGAGAGCAGAAGAGGTGGAACAGATTAGCCCAAATGTCATCGGGACCTGAAGCACCAACAAAGAGTGATGCTAATTGTGTTTTGTGTGGAGACGAGTTCGACTCTTCTGATTGAAGAAACTAGTCCGACTAGTCTTGGCCCGGATTTCTGCTGTCTACACCAGAGGCCCCAAAATATTGGCCGTTACCCGCGGAGGCTATTTTGTTATCAGACCATAGATGATGGGCTCTGGCATTGCTCATTTATACTCAGCTTTACCAAATTGTGAGGCTGTTTGGTCATAGACTATCTGTAAGTGATATAGGATTATGACTAAAATAAACAGGTCAGGGTAACACGTTCCATCTGATAAATTCATCAAATAATTCAACACGATACATCATCGGGGGACCATGGGTGACTGTGCATAATTTTATGATAAAACATCGAATAAGTGTAGAAACAATGATACATAGCAACATCCCAGTATGTCTACAAACAGATGCAAATGTTATCTTCCACGAAGCTGTTAAACTAACTCATGGGAGGTTGAATGACGTTACAGTACAGATGGTAGAGATTGAACTGTATCGGTTATACTAAGGTATTTATGCCCTTGTTATCTCCTGGGGTTAGGGTTAGGTTGCTGTGGGTGGTGTTGTACAATCACTGAGAGGGACATTTCACATCAATGTTTGCAGGGACTTGTTTGTTTCACTGGATTGTGTTGTTGTTGAAGTAGTGGTAGTAGTTGTTGTTATTATAATGAATAGTGGATTAGCCTGTATCCCACCTTCTTGTAATTTCATACTTTAACACATAATGTATTGAAACTCCAGGAAACATATCATGATAGAAAAGCCTCACCTGAACACCACGTTCTCCAGGTCAAAGGGGTACTCTATGATACCCGTGGTGGGCACCCTGACCCTCAGGACGTCCTGCTGCGTTGGCAGATAAGCAGTTTCTGCTATTCGGTCCAAGTCATTCAGATAGCTGTTATCACAGGATGACAACGCACAGTCAAGACAATGAAAACAAAACCAGCACAGAGGCAATTAGACGACATTTGTTATTAAATATGGATCGTTGATGTTCCGGTTTCGTCTGTTTGCTTTTGTCAACAACCTTAAATGGAATGACCAGAGATCTCGAACCATCTTGAGAGTGTTACACAGGCAACTGGCAGATGGAACAGTGGAAAATATTCAGCAATGTCTGAGGAGTTGAGGAATCTGTTTACACTCACTATTTGGCGGAGTCCGAGAGCTGGTATTCCCTCTTCCGATTGTAACACTCCTGGATCCCCGGGTCGCTCCACAAGCTCCTGATGGCGTCCACGTACGGGTTCGTCAGTGTCGTCGCCTTCTCCACGTCAACGCTACAGACAATACCTGCGTTGGCCTGAATGACGGTGGAATGAAACACAGAACGTTAACGAAACACAATCCAACCAAGAAACTAAAATACAGAGTGCTTCATGATCTAATGTTTGTGTCCTTGTACAGTGTTTTTTTTTGTTATTGTTCATCAATGAAGGTTCTAGATGCAAAGTTTTACCCAGCATGCATCTTCCACTACACATGCATTCAGGAAAATCATTTTAATAGACCATAATCTTGTTCAACACATTTGGAGCTGTATTACAGACATTTAACTATAACTTAAAAGGATTTCTCGACATAAAATAAATACACCGCAAGCTACAGATGAAACTATTGTCAGAAAAAGAGGTTTCATGACTAGGACCTGAACTTCCTTCTTATCTGCTGCATGAGCCACCGGGGGCTCGATTCCAGCTGCCTCTGTGTCCCGCTGGGATCCTGGCCTGTAATCTCCACAGTAAACTGAGAGTGGATGCAGCAAAGATCTGCAATTCCCAGCTTCTACAGTGACTACTATTACTTCCTAGCCTGCTGTTCGCCCTCCGGATATCTAATTGTCTGCTTTAATATGCATTTATTGACACAGCGTTTAAAAGCGTCTATGGGTTTTGGTTTGGTCCTTTGTCTTTTAAGAATTCTCCAGCCCTATTTACTTCCCTGCCTGCAGAGCTACTTCTGCAGTGCAACAGTTCAGCCAGAAAACACCTGGAAAAAATCTGCTCAAGCTGTTAAAAGTTCTTTAATGGACATTTATGGGCGAACTATTCCTCCAAGTCTGTTTTCTCTCATCGCGGGCTGCCTGGGACTTTTGTATCCGAGAAACACTGCATCAATAAACATCCTTAAGGGTCATTTATGCTGCTTTTACATACCAAGAAGAGATACGTCCATTTTCAAACAACGTAGCCGTCACTGCCAACATAATGCCATGTGTCCTAGCAGCTGTCAGTCATTGTGCGTTCATGTGTGTTAGGGGCACAGCTTTGACAAGGGGGTCTATAGGAGAGGGTGGGATCTACTGGTTGCATTTAGCCTGCTCTTGCTAGCTTTTCAGGATTGCCAACCCTTGCTTTAAGAAACACATCCATGAGAGGGCAGCACAATAACAACCATAGCTAGGGTGGAGGAGAATGTGATAATGGACCTGTGAAGAAAGAGGCCAACGCAGCCTCTGTGAGGCCCTTTATATACATTGCGACATATGGGAGGTTAAGTCTTTGTTGAAATTTCCTGCTAGTGTCCTACCGTCATCTCCCTTGAACTATTGGCTTAACATCTACAGACAATTTAGATTCTGCAATTAACCTCTGCTGCATGTCTTTGGATTGTGGGAGGAAAACCGAGTACCTGCAGGAGATCCACACCGGCACAGGGGGACCAGGCAAACTCCCCCACAGAAAGGCCCTGCACCACTGTGCCGCCCCCCCGGTAAATTCTGGTGTTGTAAAATACATCTTACTCTGCGACGGCCTGCCGACTAATCGAGGGGGTACCCTGCCTACCACCCAATGTTTCCTCGCTCCCTCAACGCAAACACAGTATAGCAAATGGATGGATGGAAGAAATAAATCTGTATACAATGTAAATGTGTCTAACCAGTTTATCGCACCGCTGTTGACTACAAAGAGACTTCAATAATACCTGAAGAGCTGTTTGGAGAGTCGTATCCTTGCACATACTGTCAGAGCAGTCAGTATTTTCCTGTTATTTCTGGCAGACTGAATTTGCAAGCAGGGATTGTATAACGTTCAGAACAGCCTGGGAAGTTTATTTTTAGCTCCCTTTTTACATTTCTTGGGGAAGCCGCACTCTCGGATGCCTTTTGCCTTTTTATGACATTTTTACAGCTGATTTCATGGCTCCTGCTTCACTTCTTTGATGTTCCTAACTCTTTGGAGAAATGATGGGTCCAATTTAATAGAAACTGCTATTCAGGCATCTTTTTTTTTTGTTTTCTTGTTTTGGTGCCGTGTCTGCTCCAATAAAGAGCAAGCTGCTGACATTAGCCTAGGCTGGCTGCTGATTGGTCGAACGAACATATCCCTACCCTCCCCCCCATCATTGAGATATATCAGCGACACTTCCACAAGGGAACGGATTCTAAGTCTGACCAAAAAGAAAACTCTTTTTGGTCAGAGATTGGACAATCACTGTTTGAGGGAGGCGGAGTTATAAATTGTCACGGGACAAATAGGCTTCTTGTCCTCCTCGGTCCTCTGTACTAATATCTACATGGTCAGTGATCTGCTGTTATTCTGTGCACACAACTTCATCCTCACTGGTAACAATAAAGCAAACTGCAAGCCACATGCTGACTCAGACCCGGCTAATGTTGCCAAAGGTCCATCACACCCACATGACCCCCCCCCTGCCTCGGTCTGTCACAGGACACCACAGCAAGTGGACTCTTCTCCTCCGGGACTCAGCCTTACCTGGAACTTGTATTAATGTTGCATGTTTGTGTACGCCAGCAAATTTGCTTGATTAATAAGCTCCTGCTGTCGCTGTGACAGGGACAGATTTCTGTATGATTAATGAGGGGTTCTCCGCCGCCCCTCCTCTTTTGTCTCTTACATGTTTTTGACGCACCTGTCCTTACATGCCTGCACTACAAAATCATGTGTACATTCCAAAGGACAGCCTGCTGTGTAAGCAGGCAAAAGTCTGGCAGCAGCAGAATCCTGAATCTAAACAATGTCGCAAATTACTGGAGGCACTTCTCCCTGAATACACAAGAATACACACTGCAAGCTCCTTCAGTGTCGGAGTGTAAACCATGAGCTCGCTTATTTGGAACTGTCTGTGGTAAGACCTCAATCCTCAATCTGTCAGTGAGGCCGCAAAGAGAGGCCAGGGAGACAGCGGTCTGGTCTACCTTGTTGTGCTCGTACTTGTAGGGGATTCGTAACGTGTTCATGGCCTGGATCATGGCCTGCATGGCTGTGAAGATGTTCTGGTAGACCAGCCGGGTGAAGCCTCTCTTGTCCTCCTCAGTGTATCCTCGGCCATGGATGATCCTCATCTGCTTGATGAAAGTGCTCTTCCCACTTTCACCCGTTCCTGTCCACCGCCAGATAAATAACATTAGTGTACAGTAACATGTATATTGTATTCATGATGAGGCTAGTGTTATCCTTGATTCATTATGAATAAAAACGCTTAAAAGGAAACCTATTAGGCTCTTATTCAGGTTTATCATTATAATTTGTGTTATTACTAAAAAAGTTTAGATAATGTAAGCTTAAGAAAATACTTCACTTTTCTAATACTGTTCATTGCTGCAGCTCCTCTTTTCAGCCTCTGTCTGAAACAGATGGTTTTAACTCCTGTCTCTTATAGGATCCCTTTCCCATTAAGCCAAGTCTGCTCTGATTGGTGCGCTGGCCCAAGTCCAGTGCGTATAGGAGTTGTCGGCCTTTGCTCTCTCTTTACCTGGCTTTGTTAGGGGCTGTGCCAGACAAGCCATTGTGTGTGCATTAAGCAATTATGGGCTACTGAGAAAGTACTGGCAAGACTACAGTGTTTTCTGTGGGGAGGGGAACTTCTTTTAACACAGGACTTCTACGTACAAAACAAAACAATATCACACACTAGACTAAAGCAAAACTGAACATGTATCATATGTCTGCTTTAAAAGTCCAGAAACAACAATTTGTCAGTCCATCTGTCAATACTTGACTGGTCAAACCATAGACTATAAAGATGGATGACATGTCCACTCATTATCCAGAAATTAAACCAAAATATCCTGGATATGAACACTGCCATCTTGTGCACTTGGAGCCAGAGTCTGTGTATGGTTTGAGCACAGTAGTTAGACCCATGTCCCATCCACTAACATGGAGGAGACAGTGTTTATGACACTGCAGCAAGCCACTAGGTGGCACTCTAAACGCTTTGGCTTCACTTTCGAAGAGCAGCCTGATTTTGTCTATGGGTAAAGCTTTACAACCAAATACCCTGCAGGTCAACTGACACTCCCATCAGCTTCGCCCTTACTTCTTGTTGAGTGCAAATTGCTGAAAATACCTGATAAACATCAGCATCTTAGCATTAGCTCTGAGAGGCATGTTAGCATGCCAATATTACCACAACTGTGTCTAAGTACAGCCTCACAGAGCCACCAGTTTAGTTGCGAACTCTGGACAACAACAGAGGTCTCTGGTTTGGATGAAGCTACATCAGGCTCTCACTGCACAAACAAGACTTGTTAATGGGATGAATCAATAAGTTGTATGTCATCATGGAATGTGTTATTAATATGTAATATTCCGAATATCACCAGCTTAATCCAATAATTGAAAGCAACAGAGTTTGTCTGTACTGTGCTTGAGGCACTTTCACGTGTCACTCTTATGCAATCTCAAAATTACCTTATTTACAATGGTCTGGCTTGTATCTAGTTCCCTGGTCTTATGCTCGTTCTCAGAGTCAAACAGTGTTTTGTCATCTCACCACTGACTGTTAGCAAAAAAATGAAGTAGAAGTTACAACATTTCCTCCTGTACAGACACGGTCGACAGGAAGTGACGGCATACATTACAGCCACTTTCACGGTGAAGTGAAAATAAAAGCACGGTCCTTTCAGCACGTACTATAATCTAGGGCTTTAACGTCGTGTAGATCACTCTCGGTCTCAGTAAAATCCATGTGCTAATATATGTAACAGTTTACACATGACAGGGTTACTTGGCACGATACAAAAGTATACAAGCAGGCCAATCAAATATTTCTTTAACAGGAGCAGGTCACTATTTTTTCAGCACAGCATACTGGAAGTCACTTTTGAACCTGGAAGTGTGGTTATACATTCATAATGAGTCAGTCATTCCTGAGAGCACAAGGACCACAACCAACGTGACCAGCTTACACCTTAAACTAACATCACTGCTGATTCACCCTTTGTCAGGAACCAGGAATAAAACATGGCCTTCAAAGATGACACAGCATTATTTATTTATCGACCAGACTAATGAGTTTCTAATCAATAGTACGTTCGCATCAGCGGCGGAAGCCCATTCACTGCACTTAAGAACAGTTTTAATGTTGTAGCATTAGTGCATTATTAGTGATGCGTTAATATATAAGCAGCAGTTTTGTGCTTGTCAAAGCAAAACTAAGTTTAAAAATGTTTATTCTATGGTGGAGAGTAACTGAGTAGATTTTCTAAGCTGCTGAACTTGAGATGAGTTCTTGAGGTACTTGTGTTTTACTTGAGTATTTCCAGTTTATGTTTATGTTATACTTTAACTTGACTACCTTTAAGAGGGAATTATGGTACTTTTAGTGACAAGTTACTTTTCAGATTAAGATTTTACTGATTAAACCAGTGGCTTCCAACCTTTTCAGTTTATGCCCAGACAAAAGCATAAGTCTACTTAAGTCCTTGAGTCATGTTCTGCTCAAACAAAGGATCATTACTTATCATAAATATAAACAGAAATATTAAAGTACAAGTGCTTCACATTTGTACTTGAGTAAGTCACAATGCACTATTATGTATAATATGTTATCTGCACCTTGACCAGCAACAACATTGAAATATTTTCCCTCATTTAAGCATCAGTATTTATAATCATGTAGTATATTAAATAATCATGTCAATGTATGGAGGCATTCTGATACAATCTGAGTATTTGCAACTGAAAGTACACAAAGCACATTTTCTAATGTCTGAATTTCAGATCATTACTTGTAATAGAGTATATTTAGACTGCGACTTTTACTTGAACATAACTTGTAGATGTTTTTGATGCCACTCTTATACCACATGAGCCTCTTCGATTAAAGCAGAAATTCACCTGCAAACACAAGAACTCTCAGTAAATGATGTTTACATGTAATTATTTGGTGAGTTGCTTTACGGTGCAAGGTAACTAAGTATATTCTTTTAAGTACAATAGCGGAGTACAGTTTTAGGGTACATTCGGTTATGTGAGTATTTCGATTTTACGCCACTTTGTACTTGTACTCAACTACTTGACAGATGATGAAGTATTTTACATATTAAACCAATACTTTGATTTCACAGCTGTAAATAACATTTACATGTATTTTGGTGAGTTGGTTTAGTTTGGTGGAAAATAATTGTACTTAAGTTAAGTACTTAAGCACAGTTCTATTAGTATTTTGATGTTCTGCCACTTCATACTTACACTCAACTGCTTTACAGCTACAGCTTTCTTTACACAGTAGCATTTCACAAAATAGCACAATGTCTCTGTTATGTTTCTTTAAAAATAAAATAAAAATATTTTTGAATGCGACACTAGTATTGAAGTATGGATACATGTTTCACTTTTGTTTTTGTGTACCATATAAGTGTTATCGACATGGTTACTGTATATTACATAAGTTCTAAAGTGATACTTTGTTACTGTATACCATTAAAGTGTTATAGAAAGACTATTACTGTATACCATAGAAGTGTTAATACTTTGTTACTGTATACCATAGCAGTTTTAATAGTTTGTTATTGCATACCGTAGAAGTGTTAATACTTTCTATTACTGTATACCAGTGTTTCAGACTTTGTTATTTTATAACATATAATTAGTAATACTTTGCTATTGTATACCATATAAGTGTTGTACTCTATTACTGTGTATACCACAGCAGTTTTAATAGTTTGTTATTGTATACCATAGAAGTGTTAATACTTTGTTACTGTATACCATTGACGTGTTATAGAAAGACTCTATTACTGTATACCAGTGTTTCAGACTTTGTTACTTTATAACATAGAAGTAGTAATACTTTGTTATTGTATATCATATAAGTGTTGTAGTCTATTACTGTGTATACCATATAAGAGATATAGAAAGACTTTGGCACTGTATACCATAGAAGTGTTTAGGATGTGGTATTGAACCCCATCCAAGTTTTATAGAAAGACTTTCTCTTTACCGAGTAAGAGGAGCTTGAACTCCCTACGTGCGTCCTTCTTGTCCCGGCGGAGCTGCCTCTCTATCTCGTCGTTGATCCGTCGAGCCTCTTTGGCCTCCGGGCTGAGGCAGCACGCTCCCACCGAGCAAAGAATCATGGCTCCTGGACGATCACACTTCTGCCGAGGCAATAAGGGCAACACAACCACAGCCACACATGGTGTCGGTTACACGGGAGAAAAAAACACGCTGCAGTCTGTACATTTCTGATCAAGCCCCCTCCACAATCCCACTGCAAACAAACAACACACGAACCACCCCCCTGCCCCCTGCCCCCTGCCTCCCGAGCTGCAACCCTCCACCAAGTTTAAGGAAGTGAACTCTCACTGCCGCTTGTTTGTTTGCGTGTATTAAACCCAGATCCCCTCCCGTGAAGAGGACATTTACTCGGTGCAACAACTTCCACACAAGTAGCGAGTGCTTTTACCCCTGGTGGCTGAGCTCCGGGCGTGGTGGGCTGAATATGGCGGAGTTTTTTTTTTTTACATGCTGCAAAAATCACCCAAACATGTGGAAAGTCTCTCTCCTGACGGGGAAAAACAACAAAAACGTATTCCTCCGCCGCGGGTTGTCCTCTGATTGAAAAAAAAGGGGTGGGGGGGGAAGAAGTGAGGCGCGGTGCTGGTCTCCCTGCGCGTCCTCGGATGTGCTCGTCCTGGCCCCCGCTCTCGTCTCCTTCCCTCTCCTGGGTGAAAACCTCCAGTGGACCATGTGACTGAAGGGCTGAGCTCTGATGGGAAACCGTGTGGGCTTTCTCTATTACATTACGGGAGCAAATTTCCGGTGTAAACTCGTAAACTACGGATGCACGTGACAGGTAGTGCAACAGGCGGCCACGGTCCTTCCCTGAAAACCAATCCTCCATAGACCCCCCCCTGTGTTGAGGTAGAAGAGGAAAAAGAGCCCAGGCTTTGTGAAGTGTAGCACAGACTTTATTAACTCAACACCTGCAGGTACAGATTTTAGAAACAGGAATAGATATGAGCACGCACGCACGCACACACACAGACACACACACACACAGAAAAAGAAGCGCCACTCATGGACTCATAAAGCTGCAAGACCCTCACACCAAACTGCGTCTCAATAGATCCCTTCAAAAAGCATCACAAAAAAAAAGAGAAAAAGGATACAAATTAAAAATAGACAGGTAAAGAATTAGCGGATCCAACTGGTCAGATGTTAAGGTTGCGTTACAGCGAGTCCATCCAGGAGAGTGGTAGAAAATAAAGCAAATAATAAAGAGAGAAAAAGAAAGCTAGATAGCCCGACCTGTCTTTTGGCTCCATGTCCTTCCATGAAAGTAGAAAGTTGTCTAAGCACTCATAAAATTATCAGTTTCTAAGTAAATATATATACACAAACACACTTTATACAGCTCCTTGTCTTTCAAATGAAAAGCAAAAAAAAATCTTTTAAAAAACCTTTTCGCTGTATAACACTGGCACATTTATACCAACTTAGAGCAAAGGTTTGACATTTAGGGAAAGATGTTTATTTGTTTTTTTGGCAGAAAGGTTTAGGTCTCATAGAGACTGGAAACAAAGGGCTGCACTGGCTCTGTCCAAGACACAGTTTACACCTCAGTACCTCACCAGTTATACACATAATCCATACAAAACTAAAGTTGTATAAGTGATAATTCGTATTTTTGTTTTATGATTAACATGTAAACCAGAGCCTTGAAAATGCCCAGTCATCATAAAAGTAGCCACATAGTTAATTTTCACTCGAGCCATTCAACCCATGGGATTCATTTTCATTATAACGAAATGATTTACACAGTAATAGTCTTTATTTATACTAACAGATGAGCAACCTTTATAAAAATGGGCCTGATTTAGTGAGAAGTTAAACAGAGCTACAACCTAAGCCTTTTTTGAAAGTCTACAATATGGTAATTAAATACCAGATACATTATTAGCAGCTCTTATTTGCAGTGTGATCATTAATGTAAACACAACTATCAATGGATTACTAAAAATGTGTGTGTGTGGGGGGGGAAAGCATATTTTTCTAAACACATTTATATTTACAGAGATAATGGTAAACTTAGAAAGAATAGTGACACTGAATGAATAAATTCGAGCAATTGGGGACTAATTACACCTGGACACCCAGTAATCGACCACTACTATTTTTGATAATTGATTGAAGAGATTTTTTGAAAATATAAATGTGATGATGGAAAAGATGAACAATGAGCAGAGAAACATGATGAGAATGAACACGTCCATAAGGCAACAAGGATCAGTGAATGTTTATGAAAATGATGTGAATCCTGTGGAACATGTTCGGCAGTTGCCGGATCTCAACCCAGCTAACCTGCAATGTTTATTAAATTATGCAGTTGACAAGCGATACAGGTTTTCAGAAACCTCTGTGCAGGCGCTGCTTTGTGAAATGGATGACTGTAGCATCCAGAGGAACACATTTTATCTTTGTAAAAACTGCCTCAGAGTATAAGCACATTTTCCTAAAATGTCAAACATTTCCTTTAAAGCCCATTTTACAAAAGGTACTTCATTTTAAAGTGAAAAAGGGGGTTGTGTAAAAATCAAAGATTATTTAAATGGTTCTTTACCCATTCTTTAGAACATGCATCTTCATTTAGAGAGGGTGCTTCAACGTTTGAGAAAAAGAAAAGGGAACAACCTAAAATCACACAGTGTTCCTTACAAACAAGATTACATTCTGCATGCTGTACTGAAATGAGGGAGATAAGGGCCAGGGGGCGGTCACAACACCGAAAGTTATCATACATATGAGTTTACTCCAATGACAGCACGACAGTCTCCCGAAAAAAAGAATTACACCAGCACAGAAATACGTTGTTGACCTTGTGTTCGCTGTTTGACAGCTTTAAGATTTTTCAAAACTCCTCTAAATAAGGTTTCCAATGCACAGATAGGTGGCGTAGTGTGTGGTAGTGAGGGGAGGAGGTCGCTTCTACCCAAAGCAGAGGACAGTAGGCTCTGAATAGAAGGAGCAAACCGTACAGCAGCATGGCTTCACTCTTCTTCTTCACTTCCTTCTTTCTAGAAGAACCGACCAGAGTACTGCCTCACGCTGAAACAAGAGACAGATAAAAAGGTTAAGAACATTAAGGATATTTATTTTACCAGGAACACAACATGGGTCGCGGGCTGTTAACGCTGGAAGCTGCAAACTGAAAGTCATTTCTCATGTGGAGCACAATTGTAAGTTTAAAAAAAAAAAGTATGCCAAGGTCAAGGCTGAAATAATTTCTGCCCGCAAGAAGCTATGAGAGTGCAGAGACGAGCTTAGTCACTTGGTGACTGGGGAAAAGAGACGCGTGGATTGAAAACTCTTCAAGATGCAAGACTGGTGTAAGAAAACAGAAGCTTAACACAGTCTGGCAGAATAAAGAAAAGTTCTACATTCATCTGAGGCAGTTGAACTTATCAGAGAGGCAACTCTTTATTGTTTTCATTATCAATTTATCTGTCCCTCATTTTATCAATTGATTGTTTGACGAATATGTCACAAAATAATAATAATGTAAAAAGACGTTGTACGACATTTTCTAGAGCTTTCTAAAACTAAAAGTAGAAATCAAAGTGACATTATCTTGAAAGTATTTATATTTGTAGAGCTAAAACCATAAAGCATATGTCTGTTTCCCGTGATAGAAAAAAAAAATGAATCTCTTACAATAATACACAATATAATACATAAAATATCCATCTGTAGTGAAAGTTGTGTGTAATATGTATATGTTCACTTTATTTGTATTTGATTATATTTTCACATGTTCTCTTGTCTACCTCGTTCTGACTGCGGCTGTAATTAATGAATTTCCGCAGCATTGGGTCTTATCTTATCTCAAAAATGAGTCATAGATTATCCAATTTAAAGCTGATGTTGATCTAAAGAAGCAGATGTGATAGTGGCATCAGTATAGTGTTTAGTATAATCAATCCAGAAATACATTTATTTCATATTCCGTATACTTTTAGGTCTGAGCTGCCTTTCCTTTGGCTGTAAGACAAATTCACGTTAGGGTTCAGTAAAGTCAAAGTCAACTCAGAGTAAACTGCTTCCTCCCATCCAGTAGGGGATGGTCAGACAGGTCGTCAGAGGGGGCCACGCTGCTGCAGTTGGATGGTTCAGAGTTTTGGGGGGAGTTTTAGTCACAGAGCCACATGCCTGTTCTGCAGCAGGTACTGGGCATTCTGGATCTGGTCCTGTGTCCCTGTGATGGTGATGATGCGGTCCTCAGAGCCCTCTAGTGGTTCATCAATCTTGATGGATGCCCCAGACTCGTGGCGGATCTGCTTGATCCTCTGGCCGCCCTTTCCAATGATAGAGCCGGCCAGCTGCACAACAAGCACACATACGGTTTTAGGGGTGAGACGTCTTCAGCTCGTTCTTATACAGTCAAAGTCATGAGTTTGACTGGTACACTGATGCCTTTTCACTTACATCTTTTGGGATGGTGACTTGTGTCGTTATGACCGGGCCTCCAATATCACTGTATGACCCTCTGCCACCTGTTAGAAGAGGGAGCCCATTTAGGGTGATTTTGTCTTTAAATAAATTGTGCGACAACATGAAAAAACAGTTTTGGGTTAAGAAAGAAGACAGCGGGACAGTGACGATCCATCCCCACTCACCAGACTGAAAGTGCTCCCAGGAAGAATTGTTGTCTTTGAAGACATTGAAAATACACCAGTGGGACAAAGACAGGAGATAGTGGCATAATAAACAAGAAATACAGACAGAACTCTTCAAGATAAACTTTTTCCCTCCATTTGCTCTTAAAGTGCATGTTTTTCTCTAGTAATAATTATTCGCCAATGCAATTCCAAGGAGACATGATGAGACGTGTAAAAACTTGAAGTTGTATCTATTACAACACGTTTGAATGAGTGATCAGGCAACCACACAGGTTTTAAACAGCAGCAATATCTCCGTTAATTCTTGAATTAAATATTAAAATCTCATCTCGACTAAAATATTCCAGAAAATATTTAGACAAGGGAAACATACAATTGATTTCCTGTTCTAATCATCCATTCATTGCGTGCACATATTGTTAAATACAGTAGTCGAAAGATGAATGAGGAAAACCGTCTCTGTAATCTAATATGCTGCTCGACAGTTTCTGAATTAGCCTTACCATCTATATTTTTGGAGAGTTTGGCCTAAAACTTACAATTTAACTTGTTATGCAGTGCAATGTGTCATAAAGTTGAATGTGCCACAACATGCCATATCTGAAAAGGATGATGACCAAAGCGATGTCAAGAAAACCTATGTTAACGAAACACCACTAAATGGATGAATAGATTTGTGCAGGATTTAAAGAAATATGTAAACTCACCATATCCGCCTCCACTCTGCAGATCAGAATCAATTAGGGATAAAAAAGAAAGATAAAAGATGAAAAAAAACAATTGTTTTAGTATCACAATAATGACAGCATGCTATGATAACATTTTAAAGCTGTCTGCCGACTAAAAAAACCTCCTTATCCATTTGACAATATGACAAACAATCTGTCTTTTCTGGTTAGGATTCACTCTTGTATCCACAACAGCCTGATTTAGTTTAGGCACAGATTCAGAAAGGTGCTGGAAATGCTCCACGAGGATCTGAGTCAGTTCCGATCACACAGCATTAAGCAGTCGCGGCACATTTATCAGAGACATTCGTGTTTCAGACATCCCGCATTATCTGAAAAGTGCATTATTGGGTTTAAAAATGAGAAAAACTGAAACTATATCAAGTGACTTCGGAAGCATCCTGGGGCGAGGGATTTCTTTCTGGAATTATTAAAACACCACCACTGAGTCTGCTGGAAGCCCTGTATCTTTACACCAAGTTCGCCTTTGATAATGTAAATCAATAATAATTATTAACCCTTTTTGATCAGCAGTCTGAGGAGTAAAGCTTTGCAACCAGAAAGCAGTCATGTGATTCGAACCTCTAAACACTGGAAGACACGCCGCAGCAGCAGCAAGGCGTGAGCAGCATCTCCCCCACGTGTCTCATGCAGGCTGTGTGGCTGCTCTGACCAAGACGTACCCACAGACATTCCTGGAGCGCCACGCACGTGTGACGCAGGCAGTGTGTCCCAGGCCTCAGCAAAAACTAGTGATCTCTGATGCAGCTGTAGACATGTTGATGTGAGCCCTCTAAAAGGCAATCGAATGAATACATCAAGCCATTCTGACACTTGTGCTGCCTCCAGGCTTCGGCAGTTAGAGCTGCATTTTTTCCCTTCTTTTGATAGCTGCTGCTGCGAGTCTCAGTTTTCTATTTGACTGTTTCATCCCACAGAGTATTTCTGTTGAATACTGAGAAGACCAGAGAGTTCACCCTGCCCTCGGACTTCTGGTTACTCTGAAAATAGGGGCCTGAGGAGAACAGCAGGAGGGGCGATTCAGATTCCACAAAGATAAAAAGATTCTGGAATATGTTACGTGAAAGATGAAAGGCTGACAGTTAAAATTACAAAATGGTTTGACATTTTAAAAACTACAGAGTAAAGTGGTCTCAGACTTTTGGACCGCAGTGCACGTCATTGCGCTGGTTTTACATTAAACCAGTCAAAGTCATCCACTTTGAAAACTGGGTCAAAATATTCCAACTTATTTAGTGCTGGTGCTTTCAACAATCTGGGATATGACTTTGGTCCTAATTTTACCGAAGAATTAATTGGCCATATTTGGGGCAATTAAATGCACAGTAATATTCTGCATTAACCCCATAAAGTCATGCTGGAATGCATTCCATTAAAAGTGAGAATTAGAACAAGGTCAGCACCCTTGAAGTTATCATCATTACTTATAAATGTTTTTGCGTTAACTGATACCATTTCCATATGCTTTGAGCCAGATGTAGATTTAAGAAGCTTTTAGTTGCATAACAGAAAAGTGATATAATTCTTTTATCATATTCTTAGTCGGTTAAAGTTATTCTTCATCTCTTGAGGCTCTCACTGCTGAAATTCATTAGCATTTTTATAAACAAAGTCAGAGTGGTCTTTATCAGTGAAGACACATGTCTGATGTTTGTTCTGCATCACTGCAAGCCGCCACATTTGTCCTTAAATCGAAGGAATTCAATGACACCCGTCGCTGTTTATCTGATTAAATGTATTCTTTGCCTTCCTATTGGAACGGTTTGTGCAGGAATTGCTCTGGTTTCAGCTCAAGCTCATTTGCTAGCCCGGTGGATCTCTGGACTACGTACTCAGCTGCTCCGCGGTAACCAAGGAGACAACTGTTGCCAGGCAACAACAGGCCTAGATCAGTGTGCATACACAGTGAAACAAGCAGCGGCGTGTCCGTGCCTCTGTACTGGTTCTACACTCAGAAAAAAGAAGAAAATCGAGTCACCTCATCTGAAACCTAATTCACAAACAACCACTACACCGCTAAGAAGCTACAACCACACAGTAGAGCTTAGGGTTACATCAGCACCTGTGAACAGACGGCACTCACCATGCTGTCATAACGGTCTCCTCGGCTTCTCCTGTCGCTACAAACAAAAAGAGGTTTGCATTAGTATGATGATCCTCTCTAGAGGACATTCAACAGACCAGCATCCAGCAGGTCACTGCTGTTACATTGGTATTTAGAAAGCTGGGAGTGTGAAAGGACATGCAGCCTCTACAGCTGACCTGTGATCAGACTCTGAATCAGGGCTGGTGGGTTGACAGTCTGCTACCGAGCAGCTTTCATTTGCTATATTTTGGGAGATTAACACAAATGCTAAAATATTTACCCCAGTGGCAGAGCGAGGCTGTCTCTTATTAAGGACAAGCTTATATTATCAAGGGGCCTTAATTCTAAATTCCCACCATTAGTCAAGTCAGACACACTTAAATCTTCCCAATTATTGACTTGTTGTCTTTATAAATCACTATAATATCCCCTATAAGGTCTTACTCATCAGCATGTCATGTCAACTCACTTCCCCCAAATAGTATTAAAATCTAAAAAGACAGACCTTTGTACATTATGAGACCTTTAACAATAAACGTAATATTTTTTTTAATCTGAAATCTCCTATATTTGTATTTCATCTGTGGTAAGGACTCTTAGTACAACAAGCTACTTTTGATGCTGTGTATCTGAGCATCCTATTCTAATTTATATGTTGTACTGAATTTATACTGCTCCAGTAGGCTACAAGTAATTGCATGAAACATAACCCGACCTTTATTATTGTCCGGCCTCTATGTATCTGAGACTTAAAAGACAGCTTATATATAATAATTTGCGATATCGGGAATCATACTCACGTTGGTCTGTCGTCCATGCTGCTGTGGTAGCTGCCATGTGAAAACCTGTCTCCCCTGTAAACAATGACACACATGGAAAGTAAATTGATTGCTCACACTGCAGTATGGATGATTTGATCCCGACCAAATAAACATACAACACAGTGTGTAGCTTTTTTAGCTCTGGTCAATTTCATGTTCATTGGTTATACGGACTGATATAGTAACTTATTGATTTATCAGTTTTGGCATTCAGCATCCTCATCACTACATGGATCCATTTGAAAATAAGCTTTTGAATTTAAACTAAAATCACAGGCGGTCTCGGTCTACTTAGTCCACTTAAGAGTTTTAATGAAAACACCCAAAAAGGACCAAATCAAGCAAACTAGAGTTTGTTTTAACCAGATCAAGCAGGTTTGGTTACAGCAATAACAAGAAAATGGAGAACTTCCTCACCCTCCTCTTGGTGGTGGAGGTGGGGGAAGAGGCAGGTTACGAGCTCGGCTGCCGCCTCTTCCACCTCGGCTCAGAGGGGGTGGAGGACCCCGACGAGGGCTCATGTCGTCATAGTCCCTTCTGGAGGGAGGCAAGGGTCTGCTGCCACGAACGGGGGGCATTCGTTCAAAGCCTCCACGCACGCGAATAGGGAACCCACCAATGGGTCGTCTGCCTCTTTCCTCAAATAACATGGTGAAACCTCCATAATCGTACGTCTCGTCATAGAAATTGGGGTCATAAGGCTGAGCACGACCTTTGATTGGAGCCTGCGAGAAGAACACAGAACACATATTAAGAGGAGATTGTAAAAGACTCTCCAGCTCTGAAGAATTGTTGAAACAAGTTATGAAGCACACAAAACGATAACCCTAGAAACATTTCACTTCTCATTGATGGATTTAAGCTTCAAGTGATTATTATTACATCTACATGGCATGAGACACATGAGCCTATAAAGTATGTTTATGCTTTCAGCAGATCTCCCGGCTGTGAACTCACCTCTGACACCAGCTCCAGGATAACTTTTATACATTCAATGACGCGTTCTGGTTTTCCTCCCACCAAGACGACCCTGTCAGTTGAGTGTGGACAGCATTCCTGGAACAACTTGATGGTGGTCTGGGTGTTCTGGTGCAGAGAAACCCCACACGTTAAAAAACACTTTTGATTATTTTGCTACAGAGGCAGCTGATGACACCAGCAAAAATCCCACATACATGACACTACTGCAACTTCTATTTAAATCTGTAGAAAGAACACCCTCTCCAGTGTTAGATTTAGTCTGTGGTAGCCATTAAGTGATGACAAGTAACAGTTATGTTTCTTATGAATTTGCAGCCCAGGACTCTGTCCTACCTCTCTCAGCTCCTTTATCTTGGCACCTTTCACCCCAATGATGCCCCCTGCCAAGCTCTGATGGATCAGCAGGCGAAGCTCACAGTCAAAGTCAATCCCGCTGTAATGTTGGTACTACAGAAACACAACGAAGTACATCTCTAAATGACATTCGTACATGGACTGTGTGACATTCACTTAGGCTTCCAGTGAAGAGATGAAAACATAGGATATATGTGGAATACTGAACAGGCTGTGGTAATGGTCTATTGGCACCCATGGTGAAAATTAGCACCACCAGCAGTTCATTCCAATGAACCAACTCCTAATAACAGTGATGAATGGAGATGCTAATTAAAATGCATTTGATTTTTTTGATTTTCTCATAAAATTGTGCAGCACTAACAATCGGTAATAAATTAGATTCAAACATAAATAGGTAATACATATAGCTGTCAGCCTCTGGTCAAATTTACCTGACCCTATACCATACCAGGTGAGTTCAGGTGTTACAGCTCCATTTTTAGGCCTGAAATTTAAAGTGCCTTTTGGAATGTTATTGTAAATAAAAGTCATATTTAAACTCAGTATTTATCCTGGAAAAGCTAATATTTTCAATAGCTTTGTCCGATCCCTTGTATACTTAGTCCAGACTTCTTTTCCCTGAACATTATTGGCACAAGATTTTGATCAGTGATATAGCAAGAGCCTAAAAGCCACATGTCCAAATGGTTAAAGAAAATCTACAGGGTAGCTTCATAAAGTCAAGTTCAAATCCTGAATTTTTTCAACCATTCTTCTATTGTTTTCCATTTGTATTCTATTGTTCCAAAAGGCTCAATATTTCCAAAATACAACGTATTCATTCATCCCTGACTTTCCTCTGGTAAAAAAAGCAACACGCAAATTAACACAGTGGCTCACCTCCTCTAGAGTTGGGATGATTTTCAGCAGAATATCTCCAATAGTGTCGATGCTGGCGTTCACACTCAGAATCCTATCAGGATGCATTTTGGCCCAAAAGGAAGCACATCATTATAAGGGGGACAAAAAGTAGAACACAGAAAAAACTGGGGGGGAAAACCACGAGGCAGTCCAACAAACAGGTACAGAGTATTTCAGAAGATTTCCAACCAAAAAATAAAAATTGGGACTGCAGTGTACTGCACACAATTACAACTTCCCCCCAACGCTGAACAGATACAATAAGTTGCTGACATGCACTCACTTTACCATTTATTTAAAAGTAAGAGCCTGTTCAGTCCTGGTAGATCACAAGTGGACAGCTCTGAGTGTGTCTGTTCAAGATCTCACTTCCTCGCTCTACATGTGAATAAATGTCACTTCTGGGCACCAAAGACAAATAATGCGGTTTTTAGTCCATCTATGACAAATGGGTCCATCGTCATGTCTGCCAGAGAGATGGAGAGACTCTGCTTTCAAATTGAACTTGTAAGCTTGAGCTTAAGACTTGTCCACATTATGCTTGGCTTTCAAGTGGTTAAAATGACAACATAGACATTATTAATAATATTACCATAACTAGCAGTGTCTATAAGCCACAAAGGTGGTAGTTTTAGTAAGCAGGCAGGTACAATAATGCAGGAAATACAATTAAGTAATTAGGGAGAAGGAAAAGAGGGAACAATTTATTCGGATGTATTAAATTGTTTTTTTCCATTCCATATTAACTTAAAAAATTTGCTTCTGGGGCCCATATCCTTTTCTGAGCCGAGGGAGCGAATGTGTGTGACTGTGTCATCTTTCTAAAAGTCTCAGTTTTTGCCCATCAATACTGCAGCCCTGAAAGGACAGCAGCTTTTCCCAAATGGAATGTTTTAATCACTCGTAAACTCTCTTGAGTAGCATGTATGTGGTCTAATCCCAGACCACCTCCAAATGTGATATTAGATACATATTGGGTACTTTCACATCTCTGCTTAGAGCAGTCCACTTGTGATCGGATTATCTGAGATGGATGTCAATACCAGGTCTAAACAGGATCTAAGAAAGTCTTCAGGATGGTGGGCTGCTTCAGAAGGCCTCAAATTTATGTGAAACTGGCCACAAGAACTTTAGGGGAAGGGGTGAGAGAGAGAGACTCAGAGAGAAAGGGAGACAGAGAGAAAGACAGACAGAGCTATAACCCCCCCAACGGCAGCAAGTTGAAGAAAAGGAACGTAACAAACTGAAACTATAAACTCCCATGACGATAGCGCCACCATCACACCTTTGTTGTGACCAGGTGGGTTTCGAGGGAGAAGGGAGAGGTGGGAAGGAGAGGGCTTAGGGCTGGGGTGAGGAGAAGACGGGGTGGGCAGCAGAAAAAGAGTAACAGAGCAGAGGAACTGAGGTGGGGAAGGGAAATGTAAGTGATTACCAACTATTCTGTGGCACAGGACAGGAGCAGGGGGTGGGGGTGAGGAAGGGGTATGAAAGGTTTGGCAGGCAGCTCTGATCTGAATGTGGCCGGAGAGAAGTTTAACAGAAGGGATGCAGCACAATGAAATCAAGTGACGACATTAATGACTGACAGAGGGGGGGGACGGAGCCTCTAGACAGGAGCCAGTGCTCGCTCCAGAGATTATGGACAGTGATGCTGGAAAAAGGTGGGGGAGGAGAGGTGGGGGGGGGGCACAGAGGACAGAGCGAGAAAAAAAGATGTCTGCTGTCCACAAGTTAAAATGGTCAAATTAAAAACATCACAGCAAGGAAAATCAACATCCGACAGCCGTGTTTGATAACCATAAAATACCATCTACTGGGTAGTGGCTCTCTGAATGGACAATAAACTGTAATGACAAAGAGTGCAACTCAATGGAGATGCTTAAAAATGGACAGAAAAATCAAAAGGAACAATACACGTCTCTTACAAGTGGAGGGGGGGGGTGTTTGGGGGATGGGGAGTATACTGTCATGTATGTAAAGATGTTAAAATGAAACAGAAGGCAGGTTATCAAAGACATGTGTTTCACTGTTCTAATCAGGCAGTGAGGCAATAACTGGTGGGACATACCGCTCTGGGCCACTGCTGTCTGGGACTGATACACTGGCATTGTACTGCAGGGGCCGAGGTGGTGGTGGTGGTGGTGGTGGAGGTGGTTGTGGTGGAGGAGGTTGGCATTGGGCGGGGGCATTCAATCACAAGATGTCAAGTAAGGCGCCCGTTTAAGGAGGGGCACGGTATATGGGCGGGGCCAACCGGGAGTGTCAGGTGGACGGGCATGGCGTTCAGGGGCGGGCGGAGGTTGGGCCAACGTCAAGGTGGGCAACGCAGGAGGGGCAAGTCGATCCAGTACATGGGCAACGGAGGAAGGTGGCCAAAAATAAAAACAAAAAAAGTGAAGGAGAAGGGAAGAGGAGGAGAAGGAATACATTTTTAATGAATAACACGCCTTTACTTTGTCCCAACAGTGAAGAGAAAGTGAGAGATTTGAAACTGTGGTGAGTGAAGAAGAACAGGAGGTGTGACCTGGACTAGTTAAGTTTACTAAACAGTCTGGAGCACTACAGAGAATTAAGGCTTTAAGGCACCTGTTGTCACTTCCAGGTCAAAAATAGCTTCCACAGTGGGAAGGGAACTGGAATCAGGCTGAAAGTCACAGGAGGACTGGAAACGAAACCCAACAGATGTGTCTAGCAAGGTGAACCTGTCTGTCCGCAAGCACTGAGTTGGTTTCATCTACTAACAGTGCATGTTAATTGTTGATGTCAAATGATTAAAACCTGCCGGCAGGATATCTGGAACTGTGTCTGTGGGAATTCTTTGAATAGGGGGTTGGAATCATTTGGAATTTTAGTTTGGATCGTTTTAATTTCAAAATTACAGCATTTTAATATAGAACAGTTGTTTCTGCAACAAAAGGGGGCCTAAGCAAACACAATGTTCTCATCAGCTGCAGAAATGTTAGCAGCCTTTCTTCTGTTACTCACGTCTGTGCGTAGAGCTTTTATGTTCTTTCCACCCTTTCCAATGACAGCACCAGCATTCTGTGAGGAAAAAGAGGCGTTTTGTTAGAAAGAAAGAAATTCTCTTTTGATCAGTAAGAAGAAAATAAGAAAGAAAGGCGTACAGCCAAACGACTATTGTGGCAAACTGTATGACCAGAATGGGGGTTTACTTTGCTCTGAAGCAGCACACGCAGCTCCACCATCTCATCTGTGTTGCGTGATCGTTTGAAGGCCTGCTCCTCATCCATGTCCTCAGCCGGGCGTTTACCTGAAAGGAAAAACATTTTTTTCTTAAGAAGGAATTCATATATTGGAAAGAAAACCTGATAATCATTACATGCTACGGCAGAGGAAACTAACAGCAGGTCGATCGTGATCCTTCGGCGGTTTTTGCTCACGGGCATCAGGTTAGCGGAGCTGCTGGTATATCTACTGTAATTCTTCCAATTAGAGTCAGGTTATGTACTTCACTAAGGTATGAAGACATGTATCTTCCGGTCTAGCTATAACAATCAAAGCTTTGTTAATACAAATGAATTTATTCAGATTTCAGGTTGGTAGGTCTCTGTTTATATTCGGAATTATAGAGTGAAGTTGGATTTGAAAAAGTTGGTTACAGACAGTGAAGGGTTAATGGAATAGCAAAAAAATATAAATACATGGCGAGTGCTAGGTCTACACTGTGTTCCACCCTAAGAATGAGTTATATTCAGCAGCCAACTATATCCTGGAGAGTGTCCAGCACCACCATGTACCCTTCCTGGATTAAAACGCAGGCGGATCTGCTCAGGACCCACAGAACAGCAGTATCTTGGACAGGAGAACCTCTCAACCATCTGACATGTCCACGTGCTACGTAGAGGGAGCCAGAAAATTTTGTTTTGTTTGTTTTTTGTTCCTTAGAGTGTACTAATTTGTGCTGATTTTTCTACACACTCAATTTCAAGCTGGATACAACAGGAGACAGGTTCATTCATGTGGTTTACATAAGGGTTATGAATGGTTGATTATTTTTCTTTGTCACAATTACAGACTGTGTAAAAGATAGACAACTTAAATGCTCCCTAATATGGGGTGAAGCCGACAGCTGAGACTGTGGGAACCCGCTTCCTTAGCTCCATCCCACGATTACCAGTGTTTGGATATTTTGGTTCATTTATAGATACTTGGGGGAAGTCGAGGTGGCTCTTCCATCGCTATATACGGCCTGTGGTCACAATGGAAATGTGTATGATCTTACTATTAGTGTCAGTGTTGCTGAATGTGAGGTCTTCGTCCTGCTGCTCCATTTTCACCTCCATTGTCTTGCACCTGTAGAGGAATGCAAACAGGCTCCTCTTCGTGGATCTGATAAAAGAGGAGGCAATAATAACTCAATGATCTGGGACACATGCCGATGAAATGCTCTGATTGAGGTTGAAATTAAATTAGTTTGCTGATTATTTTTTTGAGGAGGAGATTGATGGTGTGGTCTAACGTATGTGCAATCCCAGACATATTCCGTTAACTATAAGGTGAGCTGGAGAGAACCAGCCAATCCTTACACATGATGAAACTTTGAGAGATGGAGCTGCAAATTATTGGACAGTCCATCTTCTAATGGATAAATGAACTCGTGCAGCTACTGAATACAGATGATGTGGAATCATGAGCGGTGCATCCATGGGGCAGCATGCATGTTGTCAGTTTGGTTCAGGGTCAGGATCCAGGATTGAGCACTTCCCTCCTGCATGAACTCTGCACATGCAGCCCCTCCACGTACGTGCACAGCCCGATGCTGCTGGCTGAATAATACAAAAGCGAGCTGCACTTGTGCAAACATCCCTCCAGCATCGAGGCCTTGCCAAACTTGGAGGGAGAATCTGATCAACACGTCCATGGCTCGGGAATTAGCAGCCCCCATTTTAGCCACTGTGTTTTATTCCAATAGCAGCCACATACACCGCTGTGTGAGCACTGTACGTGTTATTCTTAATAACATTCTCCAGACATTAGAGAACCTCACCAAACACTGCAACACGTTAGATGGAGGCTAACTGGTGTGTTCATTGTGCAGCTATATTACAAAATTGCTGCAGGGAGGGAAACTGCGCAGTTTCTTACACATAAAAGAGGGAAAACGTGCATCTGCCTGCAAACACCAGTTAGCTTAGCGTCCCTGCGCGGTGGCTGGAAGTTGACATTAGGTTACCTTGCTATGCTAACAGCCCTGCTACTAGCCAGCAGCCCTCCGTGCGTCCAGTGAGGCGTGTCTGTCAGCTCCGGTGTACACGTTGCGACTGTACAACCCTGTCGGGGAATAACACAACGGACCGACACTTCTACTGTCAGCTGGGAGCTAGCTACCGCGGCTAGCTATCATGCTACACGACGCGACGTTACGCTGTGTAAATAGGAAGGTTGTAGGAGAACAGACCTGGAGTCGAGCCACAGTCTCTGAGGTTCTCCTCCTGAACCGCTCGCACGTTTTCAGCCTGGACAGGAGGCACAGTGCGTGAGCTCGATTCCGCCACGCTCACACGGTGGTACGCTTCTTTTGCCGCTCGAGCCCGCACCCGCGAGCGGAGCTAGGAGAAGTGGCTGTCACATGGGCTGTCACCGACATGAATCAGTGTAGACCGTGTGGCCGAGTGTGGGATATCAAGCGCTCCCTCCAGCAGGGGCGGTGTTGCCCCGAGTGAGGGTTCACAGGCAGCTGCCCCGCCTCCTCCGGCAGATCCCCCCCATCTCCAACAATCAAAATCATGTTTGTTTTTTCGAATGATAATTCCACTAACGTTTGGGAGAAAGATGTTGAAACTGTGGGACATGTATTATTAGACAAAAAAAAATTAATATATATTAATAATAATTTCAGAGGGATTATTTAGACGCACGATATATCTCTGTGTTTTTTTTGGTAGCCCTTTTCCTATCGTCTTAATTTCAGGTCGGGAAAATCTTGTTGGAAGTGCCTTTTAAAAGTTACACGAGAGACTGAGGACTGGGGCAGTGACCGAAAAAATAAATCTGCAAAAGATCAAAAGTACATGGAAATCCTTAATCCCAACCACCTGCACCAAGTCTAGGACCTGTTCTAGCTCCAGGCTCATTTCATCTTTTGATATTTGTGCCAAGTTCGGTCTTGTTCTGAGATGGATAAAAAATGCTGCATATGTGGATTTCACAACCAAATGGAACTGCGACTGAATCTTTTGTGAAGTGTGATGACGACAGTTTTATAAACCCTGCCTGCAGCAGTTTACAGAAACTGGTCGAGTACAAGTACATATACAAGAATTTTTATTTTTATTTACATGTACATTAGATAATGTTAAACAAGAGGGATTGTTTTCTGATGTAACACTACTGGTTTAAGTAGTAAATGAAACCAGTTGTGGCTGCAACAGAACAACTGTTACAGTGTGATCCACTGACGGACAGGCAGTGGATGGTACAGGATGTAGATCAGTTGGCTGAGTCACAGCTGCATCACTCCACGCAAGGTTCAAGACAAGTCTGCCACCAGCTGGTTCAGGAGGAGGTGTATGGGAGCAGAGATGGAGGAGGTGCAGAGTTGGATGATGCAGAAGAAACGAGATGTTGGAGAGGAGGAATATCTCTTGATGTGGCGTGAAGAAAAGACTCAGGGTCGAACTTTTATCCTTTTACTGCACCTCAGAGTTTGGATTGTTAAACCTAAGACATCATGTAGGCTCCAAACAGGACATTTAAAAAGTAACGTTTTAAAATACCCAATGAAATGAGCTTCGAAATGATAGTCTTGAGACTGAGCCACCACCTCACTGACATTCTTTTTTGTAAATAAGGAGCATGAATTATGTCCACACTTGATCTATTTTAAACATCCCTCTCCCCCGTAGTGTTGCCATGCTCCTTCAGATATAGGCAAGGATCTATTGCAAAATAAAGAGCTCTCTTTCCTCTCCTCTGCTCTGATGTTACCATGGAGACAGATATAATTCAATTCTTGATGTTTCTCATACAAAAAAAAAAGCCTGCGTACATATTTTCATCTGCAACCATAGCGACACTTGACATTGTCCGTGCTATTTGTAAAAAGCAAGTCTCCATAGCGACACTAACCATGGGCTGTGTCATAGATCCTCGCTGAGTGAGCCTCCTCATTATGGGGGATTTTTAGGAATCCACCTGTAAACAAGATATATTTTCATCATTTAGAAACATATGATTGGGCTGATTCTTAGCACTGGGAGAAAAGACTGAGGGCTTATATGATATTTCATTTGGAACATAAAATAATGGAAAAGACATGCTTCAATCATGAAATGAATGTGCACCAACCAGACGGGGGTCAGCCCTTTAATGTTGTTTACGAAATTTAATCAGAAGTTAAAATCTATAGGTCAGTATTTCTACCACACACACACACACACACAAACACACAAACACACAGTCCATGAAACACATTTTTACACACGATCACAGGAAGACAGTGGGTTGTGATGTGTGTCAAAATTAATATTTCTGTCAAAATGTTCCATGTCAGGAGGAATTAAAAAAAATCTATAGACCTACAGCTGCCGCCCCCCCTCCCCCAAATCCATGCTCCTTCAGGCTATCGTGCACTGATCAGTGATTGGGAGCGAGAACCATTTGAAGCTCGCAGATATAGTATAGGTAATTATTTTTCATAGATGCACCCGTCTTGTGCGTCAACCCTACGTCACACTTTAGGCCTAATGGCCAACCGTACAACAGTGCTGGTGAGGAGGAGAGGGAGGGGAAAAAGCGCTGCTTTCATCCAATACATGGCTTCAGGGCAACTACAACATCACCAGAGTTTACATCCATGTTGTTGTCGTGCCCGCTGCACGCAGGGCATTTGACTTTGATGTTGACTTTGATTTCAGCTAGCCACACGTGCAGCCTAAGTCGAAGGCGCGTGTATTGCGGGCTGCTGGTGTTTGGGGTTTTGTTGCACGACCAGTAAAAGGAAAATCCCCCAAAAAACAAATTCCCATAAATACAATATGTCATAAATGCACCTCCGGAGCACCATCATCGCCACCCCATTAAAACCAGTCCCAGTGATGATGGTTCAGGGAGTGAGATGCGCTCGCGTCCTCGTCGATAATCGATAGACGGATGCAGGTATAGGCTTCCTCCGTACACACACGCACACACGCAGCATCACCACGCATCCTTACTCCACTGTGCAGCCTCTCTTATCCCCCCCCCCCCCTCTCCATCACCGCACATATGAGAGAGGACGCTCGTCGCGGGGGGGGCCTCGCCTATTGATCTATAAACATCTGGAACACCTCATATTTGTTTTACAAGGTGGAGGCGAGCAGCCCGTGCCCGAGACACAGAGGAGTGAGACAGCAGCGGCGGCGGCGGCGGCGGCGGCAGCGGCACCGGGACGGACCACTTGACACCTTGCTTCGCGGCATCGATATGCAGTAGTGCGATAGCAGCTCTGCGGAGACGGGAAGGCCAGTCCATGGCATCTTGATATTAAGAACCGAGGGCTCTCCTGCGCATTCCTCACCGACCGTCTTCCCCCCCCACCCCCACCCCCCCTTTCCCGCGGAGTGTAACGGATTAACTTGGCCACATAACGGAGGCGAGGGAGGAAAATCTTACCCAATAATTCAACCCGACCAGATTCTGTTTTTTTTTAAGGGGGTGGGGGGGTGGGGGGGGGATCGTGTGTGTGCGCGCGTGTGTGTGTGGTGTGTGTGGTGTGTGTGTGTGTGGTGTGTGTGTGTGTGTGTGTGTTGGGGGAGAGATCATTATTGGACCTGCGATGGACTCCAGCGCGGGGGAACATGGCATGGCTCGACTTGGATTGTTTTTGGTGGTGATGCTGGGGCTGATTTGGAGATTTTGCGATGCCTGCCCCGCATCCTGCACTTGCAGCATCTCAAGGATTGTTTGTATTGATTCCGTGCCGGGGATCGAGGATTTCCCCGTGCTCACGTTGGATGACATGGAAAACATCACCGAGATGTAAGTGTGCATGTATGAAAAAAATGGTCGCGCAGACACACACACACAGGCAGACAGACAGACAGACAACTCATGAACTTATTAGGATGCAATGCGTAAAGAACCACCTTCGATCGTAGGTCGCAATGATACCTAAGGGCTGGGATTATGATACTACTAATCAAGGTAATGATGGTGATGATAACATCAGCAGCACTCGGGTGTTACTTCACCATTAGAGATTAAAGATCAGTAGACATCTGTGCTCTGCGCGTAATGTCAAACACGAATTTTTGTGTTTTTTTTTATTTGCGTAACCACTGGGTTTGTCGGATCATGTAGCCAACGTGCGCGAGTGTGAGTGCATGGGGGTTGCGCGTGCCACTACCGACGTCGGTGTGTGTGTGTGTGCGTAATGGTGGTGAGAGTGTGCGTCAGGCTTATTTGGATTAGTCGGTGTTTCCTTTACAAAATAGCTCCAGAGGTAGCGATGGTAGTAAATGCTCCAGGCCCGTTCGCAGCCTATGGAAGGTGATAATTCTCGGTCTTTGTGAAACATGGCCTCAATGTGAAAAAAAAAGAAGACAAAAAAAACGATCCACATTGTGGCCAGACTACACACGAGAGCCCATCGGTTGTACACAGCCGGAGATACAGGCTGAATATTCCCACCACAGTCATGTAGCCTGGCCTAATCTGCGTCAGTGTGCAGGCCTGTGCACCTGGTACAACCGTGCATAGGCACACAGCTGCATGGCACCCACTGGAGATGATGGAGGGGAGACATGGGTGAGCTGGCAGACCCACTCGCGATAGAGGTGTCACATCAGACTGGCGTGACTTTTACGGGAGATGAACCAACACATGATTATTCTGCATTTTGCAAACAAAAAAAATCTCGTAGAAGCCAAACATCGGATATTTTCCCACACATTTTACATATTTCTTGTGAGATAAGGGAAGATTTTGACTTTTAAATCCAGCAGCTAACTTCACCGGGCCAGATTTGTAATACTTTCGGGAATAAGGTCCGCTGCTGAAGCTGCACCGGACCTTTAGAGCCCTTAAGATACTTTAACTTATATATCTTAAGACAATACATTGTTTTGTTTATGGTACGATGATAGCCAAATGGTAAGGACACCATGGACACATATGCCAAAAGTACACTTAAAGCTGTACTTTTATTCTCTTGACATTTTATTTATTCTATTTTAGCTAAACTTAAAGAACAACCAACTTTCTCAAAGAGGGTTGAGAGCACGAAAGCACTGCTGGGAAATACATTACATTGAAATGTTGATGCAATTTTAGTGCATAAAGATGTAGTATAGATTCAGATCGAGTTATTGCAACATATCTTTCTTTGCCCTTTTCCCACAGATACATTGCAAATCAAAACAGACTGTTTGACATGAATGACAACAGTTTGAGACACTACATAAACCTCAGAAACCTGTAAGTATCACACCACTTGTTTTTCATGGAAAGCCAACGGATAAGAACTGTAGATGATGTGATAACTCTACTTTGTCACGTCCAACAGAACAGTGATAAACACCAGATTGACATCGATATCATCAGACGCATTTTTCAACAACACAAGACTTCAATATGTGTAAGAATCAGTTATTTCCACCAATGTACACTGGAGTTGCCATGTTTGGATTTGTAATATCCCGTTTCCTTTGCTTTTAGAAATCTCAGAGACAACAATCTATCGACGCTCTCATGGAGAACATTTCAGAACTTTAACATAACCTTACCGTAAGTATCCCGCGCACCTATCGTCTGCACATCACTCTGTGCCTGTGCCAGAGCACGAGTTTCTCACGTGCTGCGTTTTCATTCGCCAGGCTCTTCCTGTATGGAAACCCTCTGGATTGTATTTGTGAGAACTTGTGGATTAAACTGAGGCTCCTAGAAGACTTAGACGGCCAGGATCTGAAATGCATGGACGATAGAGGAGAGACGACGGCCTTCGCCAAACTCACTCCACCGGACTGTGGTAATGTGAAACCAAGTTATATTAAGCAACGTTATGTATCTGATATTGAATGTTTACAGAGAGGTGATCACCTCATGGAGCCATCGAACGAAGACGGAGAGAAACCTGGAAACAAATCAAGCTGTGAAAGGTTTTATATCTGCAACAGATGTTACATTTTCCCTGTGTGTCTGTGTCTCGCAGTGGTTCCCAAAGTGGAGCTCACCCCAAAGACTGTGACCCAGATGCAGGGGAGCAACGTCGAGGCTGTGTGCACCACCACAGGTTCCCCTTTCCCTGAGCTCCTGTGGAACCTGGACCTGCTCTCCACACAACACGAGGTGAGTGTACGAGGGAACACTTTCACAAGGGCGCACAACCTTGAGCACCTGATTCGTTAAGGTTTTGCTTTGTGAGTACCACAGAAAATATAATGTCATACCTCAAAGCAGCTTTGTGAAGTACAAGGAGATGAATTGTATCATTGTCAATACATCCTATGAAAACAGCAAATCCTAATTGAAATTACTAACAAGTTGGTTTATCCGACCCATGAGACAACTTATAGAGCTCTGTGGTACTGTTACACATTTGCTGGTGTTGTGTAACAAGAAAAGGAGGAAGGTCGCACATTTTCCGCAGTTGGAGTATTTATTTTACCAAGTAAACAAACTTTAAGTAAACATGGTGATCAGTTCTGTCAGTGATGTCTGTAGTGTGTGCGTGTGTATATAGAAGTAAGAGTGCCTTAGCATGACCATGGTTACTGCATTTTATTTTGAGAATCCCAGTGCCATAAGATCTCACCAGAGCACAAAATGTGTTAATCCACAGGAAAAAATAGAGCAAATCAACTGTTTAGTCCGATTTGATCACAAACTACAGTGTTCAGCTGTTTTTTTAGAAAAAGGCCTGATTTAAAATGAATCTGTAATCAGTTTTTAAAGATTTGCATCCTCCCAAGGACCCAGTAGAGCAGTAGACTAGGGCCGAGTGCTATGCGGGTTCGACAGCAGTGCAACAAAGTCTCAAAGTGGACTATAAAACAATGTTGGTCATGGTCTTTTCATGGCGTATGTTGATAATAATGACAAGCTTTGTCCTTTAAGTCACAAATAAGAAGATTTCAGTTGAGTGGGACTGTTGAGACATGTAGACCTGAGGAAAGATGAGACTCGACTTTCGATTCAAAGGCATGACGTTTAGGTCCAAGCAGAATCCACAGGACATCTGTGTAAAAAAGCCTGTTAACACATTATTGTTAAAATGATGAACAAATATTATGCACACCTCAAACACTTGTGGTCGCTTATAATTTCAGGCTTGTGGCTTAATTTATGAAACTTTGTTGGTCAAGACCTGATACTTGACTGGAGAGCTGATTGGACGAGTCTCAATTATCAATATGTTCAGCAAAAGCTAATATTTTTAAAATGATAAATACTGATAATTAGTAACATCTGTGTTGACCTATATTTCCTATTTATCCATCACATTTAGGTTTTGTTTTAAATTAATCTATTGATATACTTTCAACTGCTTTAGCTAATTATTTTCTTTGTTTATCCATCACATTTAGCTCATGTATGAAAAGTTTATCTATTTATTTACTTTTAGCTTATTTGGACTGCTCCTTTTTTACCTGTATATCCAGGACTTATGGTTATTTTCATTGTTTATCTATTACTTTTAAGCTGACATAGTACCAATACTAATAATTTGGACTGCCTATTCACAATTTTTCTACAACTATTTCAAATCCAGCCATCTTTACATCCAATTATCCATTGATCCAGTAATCCAGTAATCCAGTAATTAAGTACTGTTAATAAACAATTTATTATAAAGTACAATTGATAAAGTGACCAACATAATTTATGCTATGTGTTACACTTGACTGGGGTTGATAGGAGATGTGTGCTGTTCCGTCGTGTCTGTTTGTTATTGTCCTATTTTTGTCCCTGTACTAAAGATCACACCAGATCCTTACAAACAGGACACACTGTATAATGTACACGATACTGGTGTGTCTGCAGATCGAAGCACTGGAAACAAAGAGCACCCTCACCTTGTCAGGCCTGTCTCCTGACGATAATGGCAGGGTGATCATATGCAGCGCTGAGAACATGGTCGGTCAGACGGAGGCCACCCTGCAGCTTAATATTCTCTGTAAGGCTTCTTGCTTCTCTGTCATCATTAACTGTGAATGTTAAGCAATACTAGCATTACAGCATGCATCTTTAACAATTACATTTACCGTGTGAGTTTGTCTAATTTCCTCTCAGAGGATCTTTTAAATGCTGCCTTCTAGACAGTTTTTTTCCAGTGGAAGCACAAGGCTCCTCAGTTTGTTCTAATTTCTGTCTCGCTGCAAATCTTATTGACTCTGGATGTTTCCTGTTCATAACTCTTCCTCCTGTGAAGCTCCTCGTGCCTCGCCGTGCTCCTCTGCCTGTTTAGTGCAACATGTCTCCTCATTCCCCTCTATCCATGTTTTCCCGGTGTCACAGTTCAAACGTTGTGCGATCCGTCCCTCCGCTGTCGACCACACCTTCCATCCCCGGTTGCATCTCTTCTCTAACCCCATGAATGTTGCCTTTCCTCACTGGTGTTTCATCCTGGTGTTTATGTCCTGTCATCCCGTGATTACTCTTCCTCTACTGTTGCCTCCGTGTCAGTTGCCCCCACCATCCAGCAGCTGTTGAAGCCCGAGCAGAACCACCACTGGTGCATCCCCTTCAGCGTGACGGGGAACCCCAAGCCCAAGCTGGAGTGGTACCAGGACAACAAGCACCTCAAGGAGCAGGACTACGTTCACACGCAGATCCACCTGTCCACCGACACCGAGGACCACGGCTGCCTGCAGCTGGTCAACCCCACGCACATTCACAATGGCGTGTACAGGCTGGTGGCAAAGAACGAGTTCGGCCGGGACGAGAAGAAGGTGTCTGCCCAGTTCATGGAACCACTAGGTATGACTGCTCTGGGTTTTATATGGTTTAATTCAGTAAGAAGTTGTGTTATTATTATAGAACCAGAATCGTTTGTGTCTTTGAAGTTGAGTAACAGAGATTTTTTTTCTCCATTTTTAGAAGATGAGCCCCTCTACTACTGTAAGTAATGATTTAGCTCTATAAAGCCTTACTAGGTTGATAATTAATATATATGAAGTTAAAATGAACTCTACCATGCTGTGTATCTTTTCCTCCTCCTGTGGCCTGTGCCTGCATCTTTTGTCTGACCAGATCCTACTGGTGAGTCTATGGACTGTTAAAAAGCTCCTGTCTACTCATAGGCAGCTTTATAAAACATGTTTGGTTTAAATAGTTTGACATTTTCAAATGTTGAGACAAGAATTTTAATTACCTGAATGTTTTGTATCGCTAATTTCAGATTCCCCGCTCCCCCCGTTGGATGACAGTGTTGCTGTAAGTGATCAGCACGCCTTACCATCTTAAGCAATGGTTTCTAACCTTTTGGTGTGTGGCCCCTTCGAATGAATCTGTCAGCTGTGAGCTGGTCAATCAAAGATATCGTTCTTACTTTATATTTATATAAAGAAGAGCAACTATTAGAGGAATGTTAAAAAAAAAAAAAAAACGGTTTTGTGTAGCAGGCTTCACGGAGCTCTTTACTAGTCACACGATACTTAGTAGCTTTATTGTCCTTGGGTTCTTCAAGATTTTGGAAATTATTCTCGGGATTCTGTTACACGTTGACACGACTGAACCAAGAAAATCTGCAAATTTGTCAGCGGCGCATTCATGTCGTAAACCTCCTTTGGATTCAGATCTTCCGACCGGGGAGGAAGAACGCTTAACGACTTGTTATGTTCATGAAACTGGTTTGAGGCGACCTTTGCTTTACAACATGCATTAGGATGTTGGAGAAACCATTAGACGATTGTAAACTGTGTCCATAAAGGGTCAGCAACAATACTCCGACACGCTGAGACATGATTGACTGGTATCAGAGGGCCTAAAGCAAGCCAATCTTCAACTCAGGTCTTTGGTGTCCACTGCAGCCTCAGATTTCGGTTGCTGGCTGAGAGGAGAGGAACAGGACATTGTCCTCTGCTGTTGAAGCACATCCACCTAAATGCTTAATGCGTCCCTCTCGTCAACAAATCATTTCTGTCCATAGTCCACGTTTTAGTTTTTTTCACACTGTTCTGCTCGAACTTCAGAGACTGTTGTTCTGACAATCCCAGGAGATCAACAGTTTCTGAAATGCTTAAAGCAGCGTGTCTGACACCATGATCACAGATAATAAGATCACTTTTTTTTATATATTTGGTGTGAACAGCGACTAAAGCTTCTCATCAATATTTGCAGGACCTTGTACATTTCGGCTGACCGAGGATTTGTTGATTGAATGATTAAAGAGCTATGTGAATGTATGCTTTTCCCATAATGGGCCTTATGGTGGATCCTGGTCGATGGTTGGTAGCGACTGATTTAAAAGATGTGAGATATTTTTTCGAAGCTGTTTCAAACTCTCCTGTTGTTTTTCTTTCTTCCCAGGTGTATGTAGTTGTTGGAATCGCAGGAGTTGCATTGACCGGCTGTGTCCTGATGGTGATCATTCTAAAATGTGGAAGAAACTCCAAGTTTGGTATTAAAGGTGAAATATTTTTTTTTTTATGCCCAGAGTTAGACTTGAAACAATTTTTGTGCCCATCCATTGAAAATGGATAAAGCCTTCCACCAGCTAGCTTAGCCTACAGAGCCAGGCTAGCTTTTTACTACAGTTTTCACCATAGACTTTATATATATAGATAAGATAAGATACAAACATTATTGATCCCACACTGGGGATATTCCCTTGTTACAGCAGAATACAAATATAAAAGAAGTAAATAGTATGAATAAATAATAAATATACTGAATATGTACATAATATACACATTTACACATGAAGCTAAAATATTCCGGATACAAACTCTGCCATCTTGGTCTGTTGGAGCCGGTAGCCATCAGTCGACACACATGCTCGACCAATCAGGAATCAGTCTCGGCTGTCAATCATGGCGTTTCAACGTATTTTCATAGTATTAAAGAACAAACTAAAACCCAGACCTGCTAGAAACGATATTATACTATTCACGCTAAGCTAAGCCGACAGACAATAGTCTACAATGTAATGAGACAGATGTGAGAGTGGTATCAGTCTTCTGATCTCGTGTGGTTTCTCCACCAGAGAAAGCATACGTATATTTTGTGAAACTTGTATTCAGTTACAATTATATATTACTAAAGATTTACTGAATTGGTTTCATACTATTTACATGTAAGTTCCACCATTGCAAGCTCCACTGTGTCAGTGTAAGAGTGACTGTAGGAATTTACAGGTCCAACTTTGTGCTGAGCTCATGTTCTCATATTGATTCAGGATGACTTCTGTCTATAATCACCTGATATGTTCTCCTTGATTACATTTCTCCAACCTTGCCCCACCTCCTCTTTATCTACGACCCCCACCCTTCTCGTCTTGCCTCTCCCCCTTCTCTTTCCTCTCCACCCTCTTTTCCCTCTCCTCATTCTCTCTTCTCTCCTCCCTCTCTTCCCTCTCCACCCTCTTTTCCCCCTCCTCCTTCTCTATCCTCTCCACCCTCTTTTCCCTGTCCCCCCTATTTTCCCTCTCCGCCTTCTTCTCTTTCCTCTCCACCCTCTTTTCCCTCTCCTCCTTCTTCTCTCTCCTCTCCTCCCTCTCTCCCCTCTCCTCGCTAGGCTCCTCCTCAGTCATCAGTAACGACGACGACTCCGCCAGCCCTCTTCATCACGTCTCCAATGGCAACAACACCCCGTCGTCCTCGGAGATGGGTCCAGACGCGGTGATCATCGGCATGACAAAGATTCCCGTCATTGAGAACCCACAGTACTTCCGTAACTCCGGCAGCATGCTGAAATCGGACACGTGTGAGTTACCGCCCCGCTCGACCATTCCCTGGTAACCCGGACCTTTTCTGATAAATCCATGCAGGGATCACTGCTGGGCGCCAGATCTGTTGTCAGCAGATAGAGGCTCCAGCTCCACGGGGGCAGCAGGACTTATATGGATAATGTTAGGAAACACAAGCTTGTTTAGAAAAAAAGGCTCAATGCAGCAGACTGAACCTGAGTGGTTTGGTCTTGTTGATTTCTTTTATCATTTGAAAAATAATAACCGACACATCCGATCGATTTTCAAAGATCTGCTGGTTCTTGCTTTTGTCGTCAAATGTATTTTGTAGACTAAATGAGGTAATGATTAATCAAAGAAATCCATTTATAAATCTAGTTTGACTATAACTATATTGTTGACAAAAATCATAATCTAAAGTCAAAAACATTTGTAAGCAGTTGGCAAATATTTTATAAATACTACAATGTCAATGAATCAGTTTTATGGGCTTTTTATTAAAAAAAATAAAAACAATACTTCATATGAAGAGTGTGTGTTTAACCATATAATCCAGCCTTAACTCAACAGTGTGCTGCATATACAGTAAATGCTGAATACAGGGACTTAAGATAGTATCTGTCCCATTTTACATAAACCAAAGTAGTCGCCACTTTAATGAAATTGCAGATGTGACCTTGAGTGTGATTTGTCATCTTTGTGCCTCGAAGTTGTCCAGCACATCAAGAGACACAACATCGTCCTGAAGCGCGAGCTGGGAGAGGGAGCCTTCGGGAAGGTCTTCCTCGCCGAGTGCTACAACCTGACACCAGACCAGGAGAAGCTCCACGTGGCAGTGAAGGTACACATCCGGAATAATCAGAGCACCTGTCGGGTCAGTCGGCGAGCTCTCCTGGCTACGAGTGTGTCGCTGTAGATAACGCTTCTCTCCCCGCGTGTCCTGTCCCGTCTCTTTGTGTCTCCGCCTTTTCATCGTCCAGACCCTGAAAGAGGGCAGCGAGAGCGGCCGGGCAGACTTCTACAGGGAGGCCGAGCTGCTCACCAACCTGCAGCACGAGCACATCGTCACCTTCTACGGCGTGTGCGTCGACAGCGACCCCCTCATCATGGTGTTTGAATATATGAAGCATGGGGACCTCAACAAGTTCCTCAGGTAGGAGACTTCTGCGGATACATGTCTGTATGTTCAATATGAAGCTACAGTCCGTTATATTAGCTCGTTTAGGATTAAAGACTGGAAACAGAGGACACAGCCAGGACGTCCACTCTACAGATCACTTATCAATACTTTCATTTAAATTTGTTTAAAAAATATCTAAAGAGCGCAGACCACCGACAATGCCGAACAGTCCCCTGAAATCACACAGGTTCACACACTCGTCGATATCACTTCCCTTGATATTCATCAAGATCCATTAATAATTCTCTGGGGAAACAGAGAAAATGTTGGAAAAACTGTCATGTTAAAAGAACAATTTAATGGATTCCTCCCTGACTCATATTGCATCCTTCCAACAAGTTTCCTCGTAGTCCGTAGTCCTAACAAACCAACAAACGAATGGACAAAAGTACAACGTCCTTGTTGCAGGTATTATTATCATTGTAGCATATTTCGGTCAATTGTGGAAGGGTTATTTTAGTAGATTGAAATTGTGCTTCACCTAGAAGGGCCCTCAGTAGAACCCATTCGTCCGCTAAGGCCCAGCATTCCCCTCATGAAACCACATTTAGATTCACTAGATCCAGATTTTTATTTGGATCTGCACCAAAAGTACACACACTCACACATATACGAGCATACCTCTTCTTTCATCAAGATCCATCAATTATTCTCTAAGAAATAAATGAAAGTTATGAATATCTCACAGTGTTCAAGACCCACGCCCGGTCCCTCTGCCACGATTGGAGGTTATTTGTCCAGCGGTTTTTGTGTAATCCTGCCCACAAATACAAACAACCCAACCGATCAGCAGAGTGCAACAGACGGAAACATAACCTCCTCCCTGGATCTAACTATCACAAGATCTTTACTAATTTCTTTTTCAATAATTGGAGTGTATTCTCGCTGGTTTCGATGCAATACTACGACAGACGAGCTGCTGAGAGTTTTTTGGGGGTTGCAGGTCTCACGGTCCTGATGCAGTGCTGATGTCAGACGGTCAACACAGTCTCATGGTGGAGCTCACCCAGTCCCAGATGCTGCACATTGCCCAACAGATTGCGGCCGGCATGGTCTACCTGGCCTCTCAGCACTTTGTCCACAGAGACTTGGCAACCAGGAACTGCCTGGTCGGAGAAAACCTGCTGGTCAAGATAGGGGACTTTGGCATGTCCAGGGACGTTTACAGCACCGACTATTACAGAGTGAGTGTTTCCCATCATCTCGGTCTCTCACGCTCACACACACATTCATATATATGCACAGAAATATGGAAATGTACCCACATACCAAAGTCTCAAATACGTAATTAGAAGAAAAAAAACGTCAGTGCTATTCTGAAATAACTGTAACAGCAAAATTGACAATTTTAATCAGGGGTATTTTATCTTTCTAATACCATTTAAATGCAAATACTATAATCTGCATAAAATTACTGTTTCCATGGTAATAGGGGCAACAGTGCAAAAAGGCTTGAGCAGTTTTCTTTGTTTTCTCCCTGAGCAGGAAGTTAATGCCTCTCTACACTTCCTGAGCAGCTTCATATTAAAGCTCTGAGGGGTTATGATATATGCTATGGTCGGCTGATGCTTGTGAGGAGATTACGCTTTTTTATAATGACTTGACATTTTTTGAAATGTGTCATGTTGAGGAACAGATGGATGCATTTCATCTCCTCCTTCTCTGCGTCCAGGATCCCAGTTTGAGTCACACAGTGCCCTCTCCTGGCCAAACTGGAATCAGAAATATTAAATATAAATAAAAAGAACTTGCAGATGCATGTGCCGGCATCAGATAAGATCAACATGATTTGACCAGAAACAAAGCAACAGCTGGAACGCAGCTCACAGCATAAACACGCTTTTATTCTACAAATCACATAATGAATTAGATTAGTGGGAAAAACCAATATAGATGCAACAGCAACATTGCAGTGAATACAACCAGGATTACATAGAAATACATTAGGCCTACTAATGTTAATATGTATTTTATAAGATGAAGACGCAATTTGAAGTGAAGAGAGTTTTTAATATTTTTGTGGCTTAATTTGAAATTGGTTATTTTTCATTCA